>NC_057813.1:30345468-30346178 GCF_018294505.1 Triticum aestivum | reverse complement strand
TAAATAGAAGAAAATAAATAATACAAAAAAGAAAAGAAAATATATAAAGCAAAAATATTCACAAAGAAACTAAATACAGCAAAAAAACCTTTTCAGAAATAAATATAAGAAAAAAAATAAAGCAGAAAAGAAATAACTATATAAAAAATTACTCAAAAATAAATAGAAGAAAATAAATAATGCAGAAAAGAAAAAATGTTGGGGCGCTGTCCTGTGGGCCTGCTAGACCTAGGGTGTGCAAATACAGGCCCTGAAGGGCCAGCAGGTTCACAGGACAGCGCGCCCTAGTTAGGCCCATAAGCCTGTTATATAGAGGAGTTTGAATGGGCAGCCGCGGCTGGGTTTATAAACCAGTGCGGCTGCCCTTCGCTCGACGAGGTGGGACTAAAAGTAGCGCACTGCGGGTGGCAGCGCAGGGCCATTAGTACCGGTTGGTGGCTCCAACCGGTACTAAAAGGTTGCCCTTTAGTACCGGTTGGTGGCTCCAACCGGTACTAATGACCCTCGTTTTCCGCCGCTTGGGCTGGCTAAAATTGGCCTTTAGTACCGGTTGGAGCCACCAACCGGTACTAAAGGCCCATCCTATATATATGGCACTTACGAAAATTCAGTTATCGTCGCCAGTTTGTTCCACTTTTCTCGCACGCGTGAGTCTCGATCTTGACGACGCCGACGCCGCCGCGCCGCCGTGCTGTCGCCCTCGCCGTCCC
>NC_057813.1:30343050-30344707 GCF_018294505.1 Triticum aestivum | reverse complement strand
TAGTAAATGTTTAGTTGAACTAGTTGAATTAATATATATAGAGAACTAGTTTATTTTTAGTAAATGTTTAGTTGAACTAGTTGAATTAATATATAGAACTACTTTATTTTAGTATATGCTTAGTTTGAATTAATATAACTAGTTTATTTTAGTAAATGCTTAGTTGAATTACTAGAAGTAGTTGAATTAATTGAATTAGTAAGTGATTAATGTTTCGCCTAATATGAACATAGGAAATGTCGTCTGACGACGGAAAAAATTTCATTATGTGCGATTACTGTGAAGACCAGCGCGGCCAGTGCGATAGAAATTTCCTTGTTGATGGTAGGCAATTCAGCATCAAGCTGGATGAGACTTTCGAATTCGATACAGTAAGTCACAACGACAAAGTCTGTTTTCGTAATTAAGCATGACTTATATATGCTTCATTTGCCTGACTTATAATTTTTAATTTTCACTATTCTATTAGCGCATCCCGTGCCATGCAAGAATTTTTGTCTTGGATAAGATAGGTTTCAAAGATATGGAAACTATGGAGATAAAGAGAGCTTACCTGAAAACTAAGCATGATGGTTATACTTTCAACGTCAAAGTATACAATACACACACGTACACATATTTTGAATGCAAAACTTGGCAAGCACTATGCAAGGCTTATGCATTTGAGCCTGGTATGGTTATCACCTTTGATATTCGTCCGGAAGATGATATTGAAGGTAATAGACACATATGGGTCGATGTGCAGACGCCTCCAGTTCTACCATTATGTGAGTTCTTCTCATCTATATTTTTGTCTTTGATATTGCTTATTCAAAAATAACTGACAACTAATTTCTATTGACAGCTTATCTCCATTCAACCAAACATGTCCGGCGCTTGGTAGACAGGACCTACTACTGTCCCGGAGCTGAACTAAACTGCGAGGAAATAAGTCATTATGTTTCATGGCTTGAGGATCTTCATACTGTCAAGACAAATTTTCTTCCTGCACTTAGAAATGTTAGTACTCAAAACGTGCGACCAATAATGATGGTATTGAACTACGGTCACATCTATTTAGAAATGATGGTAAGATATTTACTATTTGTCCTCAGTGCATATTTTGCATACATATTTTTTTTGCTAAACTTTCATTGCTAAGTATATTAATTAAGTATTATACGATGTTCTTCAACAGGGACTCCCGATGACAGTTGTGCCTCAGGGGATCGAGACTAAAGATCAGATGTCAATTGTTAGCTTATGGCCAAGAGATCCTGCATTGCACATGAATGCATTCAAGATTTCTAGAAGCGATGAATCCTTAATAGTGAAAGATTGGAGGAAAATTGTTAATGATCGCAGAGAAGTACTAGGGGGCAGCAATGAGAAGCGCAGCCCACGTTTAGGAGACAGGTTCATCGGCATGCTCCAGTATGATCAATCAGTAGAGCTATACATGTTCTATGCTATTTTACCAGAGAGAGAGTAGCTAGCAGGAGTGATTTAGCTAGTTCTTCATGCTGCTTTTAATTAGTACTTGTCCTTTCATGTCCGTGTTCTTCGTTCTGAACTTAAGTGATTTGCTTTTGTGGTGTTATATATGAACGCTTATATCATGACAATCATGTTGAACTCGATGATTGGTTCTATTAGAAATTCTATTTATATATATATA
>NC_057813.1:30169800-30342876 GCF_018294505.1 Triticum aestivum | reverse complement strand
ATATATATGCATAACGTGTACAATGTGTAGTATCGTAAAATACCAGCAAACGAAAAAGAATTAAAATGGAAACACAAAATTAAATGAAAAAGAAATCATAAAACTAAAAAAACCCAAACCTTATAGTACCGGTTGGTCTTACCAACCGGTACTAAAGGGCTCCAGGCCCCCGGAGCTGGCTCGTGCCACGTGGTTGCCCTTTAGCACCGGTTCGTGCTGAACCGGTACTAAAGGGGGGGGGGGCTTTAGTGCCCACACTTTAGTGCCGGTTATGGAACCGGCACTAAAGGGCCTTACAAACCGGTGCTATTGCCCGGTTCTGCACTAGTGCCCCTGCTGTCACTGGGAAAGGACACCGCAAAATTGAACCCAAAGCTAAGCACTTCTCCCATTGCAAGAAAGATCAATCTAGTAGGCCAAACCAAACTGATAATTCAAAGAGACTTGCAAAGATAACTTAATCACACATAAAAGAATTCAGAGGAGATTCAAATATTTCTCATAGATAAACTTGATCATAAACCCACAATTCATCGGATCTCGACAAACACACTTCAAAAAGAGTTAGATCGAATAGATCTCCAAGAAGATCGAGGAGAACTTTGTATTGAGATTCAAAGAGAAAGAAGAAGCCATCTAGCTAATAACTATGGACCCGAAGGTCTGTGGTAAACTACTCACAACTCATAGGAGAGGCCTTGAAGATGATGTAGAGGCCCTCCATGGTCGATTGCCCCTCCAGCGGAGCGCCGACGAAGGCTCCAAGATGGGATATCGCGGACCCAGAAGGTTGCAGCGGTGGAAATAGTTTTTCGTGGTGCTCCTGGATGTTTTTGGGGTCCGTGGATATATATAGGAGGAAGAAGTAGGTTGGTGAATGCTCGACGGGCCCAGGAGGGTGGGGGGTGCACCGGGCACCCTCGTGGCCGCCTCCTCTGTTGCTTGATGTCCACTCCAAGTCCCGTGGATTGTGTTTGTTCCAAAAAGATCGCTCCCGAAGGTTTCATTCCGTTTGGACTCCGTTTGATATTCCTTTTCTTCGAAACACTGAAATAGGAAAAAAAAACAGCAATTCGGGCTGGTCCTCCGGTTAGTAGGTTAGTCCCAAAAATGATATAAAAGTGTAAAGTAAAGCCCATAAACATCCAAAACGGGTAAGATAATAGCATGGAACAATCAAACTTAATTCCTGCTCGTCCTCGAGTAGGTAAATGATAAAAACGGGTTGGAGACGTATCAAGCATCCCCAAACTTAATTCCTTCTCGTCCTCGAGTAGGTAAATTATAAAAACAGAATTTTTGATGTGGAATGCTACCTAGCATAATTCTCAATGTAATTTTCTTTATTGTGGCATGAATGTTTAGATCCAAATGGTTAAAAATAAAAGTTAATATTGACATAAGAAATAGTAATACTTCAATCATACTAATCAAAGCAATCATGTCTTCTCAAAATAACATGGCTAAAGAAAGTTCATCCCTACAAAATCATATAGTTTGGTCATTGAGGGAGTCCTGGATTAGGGGGTGTCCAGATGGCCGGACTATGACCTTTGGCCGGACTCCCGGACTATGAAGATACAAGATTGAAGACTTCGTCCCGTGTCCGGATAGGACTTTGCTTGGCGTGGAAGGCAAGCTTGGTGATATGATATGAAGATCTCCTCCCATTGTAACCGACTCTATGTAACCCTAGCCCTCTCCGGTATCTATATAAACCAGAGAGTTTTAGTCCGTAGGACGAACAACAATCATACCATAGGCTAGCTTCTAGGGTTTAGCCTCTCTGATCTCGTGGTAGATCAACTCTTGTACTACTCATATCACCAATATTAATCAAGCAGGAGTAGGGTTTTACCTCCATCGAGAGGGCCCGAACCTAGGTAAAAACATCGTGTCCCTTGTCTCCTGTTACCATCCGCCTAGACGCACAGTTCGGGACCCCCTACCCGAGATCCGCCGGTTTTGACACCGACATTGGTGCTTTCATTGAGAGTTCCTCTGTGTCGTCACCTTTAGGCCTGATGGCTCCTTCGATCATCAACCGCGACGCGGTCTAGGGTGAGACCTTTCTCCCCAGACAGATCTTTGTATTCGGTGCCGGCCAATTAGCTTGGCCATCTGGAGCAGATCGAAAGCTACGCCCCTGGCCATCAGGTCAGGTTTGGAAGCTTAAACTACACGGCCGACATCCGCGGGGACTTGATCTTTGACTGGTTCGAGCCACGGCCGAGCGTGCCGCGCTGTCATGATGGGCATGATCTAGCTCTGCCGCCGGACAGCACCCAGAGCGCCGCTCAGGTGTCCGCTCCGATCATTAGCTCGGAGCCGACTGCGCCAGTCGGGGACGAGCGGTTGGACGCCGCCCCAGGAGCCGTAGTCTCTACGGTGATAGAGCCGAATACCAGCCTAGTCCTTTGCGAGGCCTATGACTCCAAGGTGCCGGACTCCGTTCCGGACTCCAAATCTTCCGCACCCCTTCCGATCGAACCCGATTGGGCTCCGATCATGGAGTTCACCGCCGCGGACATCTTTCAGCACTCGCCCTTTGGCGATATCCTGAATTCACTAAAGTCTCTCTCTTTGTCAGGAGAGCCCTGGCCGGACTATGGTCAGCATGGTTGGGATGCGGACGGCAAAGAAATTCGAAACCCACCCACCACCCACTTTGTAGCCACTGTCGACGATCTAACCGACATGCTAGACTTCGACTCCGAAGGCATCGACGGTATGGACGCCGATGAAGGAGACAACCAAGAACCAGCACCTATAGGGCACTGGAAAGCCACCTCGTCATATGACATATACATGGTGGACACCCCCAAATCAGGGGGTGGCGATGAAAAAACGGAGGACCACCCCTCCAAGAAGCAACCCAAGCGCCGACGTCAGCGGTGCCGCTCTAAATCCCGCCAAAGCAAAAACAGCAAGTCCGGCACTGGAGACAACAACACCCCAGACAGTGTCGAAGACAACCCCCTCCAGCAGGATTCAGGGCAGGAGGACGGAGGAGCCAGACCTCATGAGAGAGCGGCAGACAGGGAGGTCGAGGACGACAATTATATGCATCCCTCCGAAGACGAGGCAAGCCTCGACGACGATGAATTCGTCGTGCCAGAGGATCCCGTCGAACAAGAGCGTTTCAAATGCAGGCTTATGGCCACGGCAAGCAGCCTCAAGAAAAAACAGCGGCAGCTTAGAGCTGACCAAGACTTGCTAGCCGACAGATGGACTGAAGTCCTGGCGGCCGAAGAGTATAAACTCGAGCACCCCTGCAAGAGCTACCCAAAGCGCAGGCTGCTACCCCAACTAGAGGAGGAAGCAACTAAACCTACCTCACCAGCGTACGATGCGCCCGATCGGCCACCCCGTGGCCACGACAGAGAGGCCTTTCGGCCCTCAACTCAAGCAGCACCCCGGCGCCGCTCCAAAAATACCAGAGCACGGGGAAACGCAATAGACCTGCGAGACATATTGGAGGATAAGGCAAGGCAAACAAGATCGATCTACGGATCACGTGGGCGCCCCACGTCACGTGACGATAACCGTCACGCCGGATATGATAAATACGGCTAGGCCGAACACAACAGACAAAGCTCATCCGAGCTACGTCGCGGTATAGCCCAATACAGGGGCGCCACACACCCACTATGCTTCACAGACAAAGTAATGGATCATCAAATCCCCGAGGGTTTTAAACCCGTAAACATCGAATCATACGATGGCACAACAGATCCCGCGGTATGGATCGAGGATTATCTCCTTCATATCCACATGGCCCGTGGTGATGATCTACACGCCATCAAATACCTCCCACTCAAGCTTAAAGGACCAGCTCGGCATTGGCTTAACAGCCTGCCAGCAGAGCCAATTAGTTGCTGGGAGGACCTGGAATCCGTGTTCCTTGACAACTTCTAGGGCACTTATGTGCGACCACCAGACGCCGATGACCTAAGCCACATAATCCAGCAGCCAGAGGAATCGGCCAGACAATTCTGGACACGGTTCCTAACCAAGAAAAATCAAATATTCGACTGTCCGGACGCCGAGGCCCTTGCAGCCTTCAAGCACAACATCCGAGATGAATGGCTTGCCAGACACCTAGGACAGGAAAAGCCGAAATCTATGGTAGCCCTCACGACGCTCATGACCCGCTTTTGCGCGGGAGAAGACAACTGGCTAGCTCGTAGCAATAACATAACCAAGAGCCCTGGCAATTCGGATACCAAGGACAACAATGGCAGGTCACGTCACAACAAGCACAAGTGCCGCATTAACGGCGACAGTACTAAGGATACGACAGTTAATGCCGGATTCAGAGGCTCTAAACCCGGTCAGCGGAAGAAGCCATTCAAAATAAACCCTCCGGGCCCATCCAGTTTAGACCGGATACTCGATCGCTCGTGCCAGATACACGGCACCCCCGAACAACCAGCCAACCACACCAACAGGGATTGTTGGGTGTTCAAGCAGGCAGGCAAGTTAAGTGCCGAAACCAGAGACAAGGGGCTGCATAGCGATGACGAGGAGGAGCCCCGGCCGTCGAACAATAGAGGACAGAAGGGCTTCCCCCCGCAAGTGCGGACGGTGAACATGATATACGCAACCCATATCCCCAAAAGGGAGCGGAAGCATGCTCTCAAGGACGTCTATGCGTTGGAGCCAGTCGCCCCAAAGTTCAACCCATGGTCCTCCTGCCCGATCACTTTCGATCGAAGGGACCACCCCACTAGCATCCATCACGACGGATTCGCCGCATTGGTCCTAGACCCAATCATTGACGGCTTTCACCTCACTAGAGTCCTCATGGATGGCGGCAGCAGCCTGAACCCACAAAGACAACCTTTAAAGGCGTCATACCAGGTGTAGAAGCCAGCTATACAGGCTCGGTTACACTCGAAGTGGTCTTCGGATCCCCGGATAATTTCCGAAGCGAAGAGTTAATCTTCGACATAGTCCCATTCTGCAGTGGCTATCACGCCCTGCTCGGACGAACCACATTCGCAAAATTCAATGCGGTGCCGCACTACGCATATCTCAAGCTCAAGATGCCAGGCCCTCGCGGAGTCATTACGGTAAATGGAAACACCGAACGCTCTCTCCGAACGGAGGAGCACACGGCGGCCCTGGCGGTGGAAGTACAAAGTAGCCTCTCAAGGCAATTCTCCAATCCGGGTGTTAAACGTCCGGACAACGTCAAGCGCGCCCGAAGTAACCTACAACAAAACCGGCCAGCACGTTCCGAGCAAGCATAGTAGTGCGGCCCCAACCCCAGCCCTTGCCAGATGGCGATAGCGGTACCACGCGTACATAATTACGCTTTGGAAATACCATGGGCATAAGGCGAGGGGCTCAACCACGGCACGCCCAGAATGCGGCTCAACCGCACTAGGGGCTCCCTATTTTGCCATTTCCTTTTTTATATACTTTCAGGACCCAACTATCCGGAAGGCCTGTCCGGCAACACACTCGCCGAACACACGATGCAACAGCCAGGGAGAGAACAAGCCACGTCAAATGTCCAGGTGGTCTCTATAACAAGCTAAATACTTGTTTTACTTAAAGTCTCGCAGCTTGCCCCTGGAGGGGGGCATGTCAAATAATCCCATCTCTTGCTTATCGCACTATTTGTATCGTTCTGCTTTCATAGCAGCCCTTTTTTATAAACAATACATAGCTCTTATCTATTATTGTATTCATCTATTTTTATACAAATGTGTTCAGTCATGACATTATGCAACGGTACACTTTGGTACGGCCAATACACCAGGGGCTTAAGCACCCCATAACACGGTGTGAGAAGACCGAACACTCTCATGAGTGCGGCACCCCGAACTTATAGCATTATATGCATCGGCTCCGAATCATGTCTTGGGTCAATAGTTGGGTTTGCCCGGCTCCCATGTTTTGGTACCTTACGTTCCGCAATGTTGGCTAAGGTAGCGCTGGGAGAACTACTGCGATTGTGCCCCAGTTGAGCTGGGTTAACACCTCAGTAGAGAAAGCTAAAACTGACTGTCATGATAGTGCGAGAGATCGGTCGCTGTTCGCGAGGTTTTTCGAGTCCCTAAAGACTTATGCCGCTTAGAGCGAGGAGCCGGATTTATCTCGCCTAGGCATGGATAGCGCCCCGAACTCGGTCTTCCGAATACTAGGGGCTTTGCCGAAATTTAAAATTATAGAATTCTATGGCTAAGTGAGAGTGATAAAGCATTATAAGTCCGATGGCCTTGTTCGTTGTGCTGAGCGCCTCCCTAGATGGACCCAAGAATGGGAACAAGAGCGCTCAGGTTTATCCCAAACACCCCAGCACTCGTGGCATGGGGGTAGAAGCCGACGACTTGCATATCTCAGATTCGATAAACGGCCGCACAGAAGGTAATATTTTAAATTAACAAGCGTTGCTTAGTGCATATGAACAAAGTTTCCAGCGTACAGGATAACAGATGCGAGTCTACTCAAAAATTACATCTTTGGAGCATTCACCCGCTATAAGGCGGGCACCCTTCAGGACGCCCTTATAGTACATCTCGGGCTTGCGATACTCCTTGGCCGGCGGTGTTGCGTCCATCACAAGCTTCTCAGCGTCCATCTTGCCCCAGTGCACTTTAGCACGGGCAAGGGCCGACGGGCACCTTCAATGCAGGCGGAGTGCTTGATGACTTCAAGCCATGGACAGGCGTCCACCAGCCGCCGCACCAGACCGAAGTATCTCCCAAGCATGGCTTCTCTAGGCCATAGCCGAACTATGAGGCCCTTCATGTCCTGTTCGGCCACCTTGTGGAGCTCGACTAGCTGCTTCAGCTGGTCGCTCAGGGGCACCGGATGTCCGGCCTCAGCATATTGACACCAGAACACATTTTCCGTCGAGCTCCCCTCCTCGGCTCGGTAGAATGCGGCAGCATCAGACACACTACGGGGCAGATCGGCGAACGCTCCTGGAGAGCTCCGGATTCGGGTAAGTAACAGATAATTCACTTTTATATGCTTGCTTTGCATAAATAATGCCTTACCCGCCACTATCTTCTTTATCGCCTCGATCTCCTGGAGGGCCTTCTGGGCTTCGGCCTTAGCATTTTTTGCACTCTCAAGAGCCAAGGCGAGCTCAGACTCTCGAGTCTTCGAGTCACGCTCCAAACTCTCGTGTTTTTCTACGAGAGCCTGGAGCTCTTGCCGCACCTCCGCCACCCGCGCCTCTTGCTTCTCTCGCTCGGTGCGCTCCAAGGCCACACTGTTTTCGGCCTTGGACACCGCTTCCTTCAGGGTCGCCACCTCGGTCGTGGCCCCTGCAATACCCATGTTATTCCTTTCATTTTTTGCAACCAAATCCTTTCTATAAGGTATTACTTTAATAAGGTATTACATACCTTTCTTGTCCTCAAGCTGCTTCTTGGCACGGCCGAGCTTGTTATCGGACCGCTCGAGGTTCTGCTTCAATACGTCGACCTCCGCAGTCAGTGCGGCAGAGGTCAGCAGCGCAGCCTACATTCGCATATTGACATATTTATGTTAGACTCCTGCGTATATCTTTTTAGATCCTCAGCTCGACTTTTCTTTCCGAACACCAAACTGAGCATCAGGGGCTACTGTCTATGCGGTAATATTCTTACATATCTTAAAACTTACCTCAAAACCTGTTAGAAGGCTGGTACAGGCTTCAGTCAGCCTGCTCTTGGCGGACTGAACCTTCTGAATCACCGCACTCATAACAGTGCGCTGTTCCTTGTCGATGGAGGTGCCGTTAAGCACCTCTAGCAAATTGTCCGGTGCCTCCGGTTGGACGGAGGTCACCGGCGTCGTAGGCTTGCCCTTCTTACGAGGGCACCGCCTGCCGGACTCCGGAACCACTAAAGGTTCCGGAGCAGTGTCCGGCCTAGGGCCGGAATTAGGCACCTCTGGGGTTTTACCCCCTTCGGGCCTGGAATCCGGGAGGTCGCCTTGCGGCACCTCCAGGACCACCTCCTCCTGGTCTAGTCCCTTTTGGGACTCCACCTCAGCGTCGTCCGCAGGGAGCGGGGAGGAGGCCGTTGGAAGTGAAGCGCTATTCATGTCCGACGAGTCCAGGAAGCCGCTCGACGAATCGCCGAGCTGTGCCTTGGGCGGACTGCATGATTGAATTCGGCATTAGAAGGTACCATATAATAGAGGAGCTCCATAAGTTATTCGGGTGTCCGGATACTTACGATTTTGCCAGGGGCTTAACCCTGGATGGCCATTCCTCCCCGCCGTCTTCGGCATCGGAGGCGTAGTCCGGTAGCGGGGTCTTCCCCTTCTTAGACCCCCGGCCTCCCCATTTGGGGCGGCCTTCCTTTTCTTTCCTCCCCCCAATGGAGTGGGAGAGGCTTCTTCTTCCTCCTCCTCGTCTTCAGAGGTGGTGGGCGCTTCGGGGTTGTCAAGCGATGAATCCGACATCACCAGGCACCGAGAGCTCTTTCAAGTCCCCGTGGCCTTCTTCTTGGCCTTCTTCTCCGGCACCACGTGAGGTGCCAGGACCAGCAGCCCCGTCAATCGGGCGTCTGCTGGGTCTTCTGGTAAGGGAGCTGGATAGTTAACCTGCCCGAACTTCTTCAGCCAGTCCTGTCAAAGGTAAGGGAGTTTAGATCCCACATAGAGTCAGACTATAAAAAAGTGTCATGTAAAGGATAAAATAGCTTACCTCGTCGGCTTGACGCTGCGAGCTGAATCCGTGATCTTCGGTAGTAGATGTGGGAGCCTCGGCGCCCTTGAACAGCACCTTCCAGGCATCTTCGTACGTAGTGTCGAAGAGCCTGCTCAAGGTTTGGAGCTGTGCCGGATCAAACTCCCACAATTTGAAGGCCCTTTGTTGGCACGGGAGGATCCGGCGTATGAGCATGACCTGGACTACGTTGACAAGCTTGAGATTCTTGTTCACCAGCTTTTGGACGCAGGCTTGAAGTCCGGTCAGCTCTTCCGAATCTCCCCACATTAGGCTCGTCTCTTTCCAGGAGGTGATCTGTGTGGGGAAACCAGATCAGAATTCAGGGGCCGCCGCCCATTTGGGGTCGCGTGGCTCGGTGATGTAGAACCACCCCGATTGCCACCCCTTTATTGTCTCCACAAAGGAGACCTCGAGCCATAGGACATTGGCCATCCGGCCCGCCATGGCACCTCCGCACTCCGCTTGGTGGCCGCCCACTACCTTCGGCTTGACATTAAAAATCTTCAGCCATAAGCCGAAGTGGGGCTGGATGCAGAGGAAGGCCTCGCACACGACGATGAACGCCGAGATGTTGAGGATGAAGTTCGGGGCTAGATCGTGGAAATCTAGGCCATAGTAGAACATGAGCCCCCGGACAAATGGATGAAGTGGAAAACCTAGTCCGCGAAGGAAGTGGGTAAGGAACACCACCCTCTCATGGGGCCTGGGGGTAGGAAGGAGCTGCCCCTTGTCGGGGAGCCGGTGCGCGATGTCGCTGGATAAGTATCCGACCTTCCGCAGCTTTTTGACTTGTTCCTCCGTTACGGAGGAGACCATCCACTTGCCTCCCGCTCCGGACATGGCTGGGGAAGGTTGAGGCGAGATGTGAGGACTTGAGCGCTGGAGCTCGAGTGCGCGGAAATGGATAAGCAAAGGAGGAAGAAGGCGTGGGTAAAAAGGTGGATCCTTATCCCCTTATATAGGCGGCCGAAACTATAAGCCCCCACCTGCCTAATAAAACTCGCTTATCTCCCAAGCACCGTGGTTAATGGCGCGGTTGGGTTACCCACGCCCGTATTGATGAGAATCCCGGAATAAGGGGACACGATCTCTGCTTCGACAAGACGTGTCAAGGAAACCACCTCGCTAAACACGCTTAGGTGGAACAGTAAAACGATTCGAATAAAGGCTTGGCCGTGGCGTGATGTCACGCTGCGGAATGCGTCAGCAGATTAGATTTGTGCAGATATTATTCTCTCTACGGTGGTATGTGGAACTTATTTTGCAGAGCCGGAAACTATCCTTGTGTTCAACATCTTCTATGAAGTATTCGGAGGAGGAACCCGCCTTGCAATGCCGAAGACAATTTGCGCGCCGGACTCGTCCTCATTGAAGCCTGGTTCAGGGGATACTAAGGGAGTCCTGGATTAGGGGGTGTCCGGATGGCCGGACTATGACCTTTGGCCGGACTCCCGGACTATGAAGATACAAGATTGAAGACTTCGTCCTGTGTCCGGATAGGACTTTCCTTGGCGTGTAAGGCAAGCTTGGCGATATGATATGAAGATCTCCTCCCATTGTAACCGACTCTATGTAACCCTAGCCCTCTCCGGTGTCTATATAAACCGGAGAGTTTTAGTCCGTAGGACGAACAACAATCATACCATAGGCTAGCTTCTAGGGTTTAGCCCCTCTGATCTCGTGGTAGATCAACTCTTGTACTACCCATATCATCAATATTAATCAAGCAGGAGTAGGGTTTTACCTCCATCGAGAGGGCCCGAACCTGGGTAAAAACATCGTGTCCCTTGTCTCCTGTTACCATCCTCCTAGACGCACAGTTCGGGACCCCCTACCCGAGATCCGCCGGTTTTGACACCGACAGTCATGCTCCACTTTCGTCTCACAAGAATGCTCTCATCTTGCACCCCCCTGATGACAAGCCAAGCAATTGTTTCATACTTACGTAATCTCAAACTTTTTCAACTATCACGCAATACATGAGCGTGAGCCATGGATATAGCACTATGGGTGGAATAGAATATGATGATGGAGGTTGTGTGGAGAAGACAAAAAAGGAGAAAGTCTCATGTTAACGAGGATAATCAACGGGCTATGGAGATGCCCATCAATTGATGTCAACATGAGGAGTAGGGATTGCCATGCAACGGATGCACTAGAGCTATAAATGTATGAAAGCTCAACAAAAGAAACTAGTGGGTGTGCATCCAACTTGCTTGCTCATGAAGACCTAGGGCATTTTGAGGAAGCCCATCGTTGGAATATACAAGCCAAGTTCTATAATGAAAAATTCCCACTAGTATATGAAAGTGACAACAAATGAGACTCTCTATATGAAGAACATGGTGCTACTTTGAAGCACAAGTGTGGAAAAAGATAGTAGCATTGTCCCCTTTTTTCCGGGCCTTTCTTTTTTGGCCTTTTTTTTATTTAGGGACAATGCTCTAATAAGGATGATCATCACACTTCTATTTATTTACAACTCAAGAATTACAACTCAAAACTAGAACAATATATGACTCTATATGAATGCCTCCGGCGGTGTACTGGGATGGGCAATGAATCAAGAGTGACATGTATGAAATTATGAAGGTGGCCTTGCCACAAATACGATGTCAACTACCTGATTATGCAAGGCAATATGACAATGATGATGTGTGTCATGATGAACGGAACGGTGGAAAGTTGCATGGCAATATATCTCGGAATGGCTATGGAAATGCCATAATAGGTAGGTACGGTGGCTGTTTTGAGGAAGATATAAGGAGGTTTATGTGTGATAGAGCGTATTGTATCATGGGGTTTGGATGCACCGGCGATGTTTGCACCAACTCTCAAGGTGAGAAAGGGCAATGCACGGTACCGAAGAGGCTAGCAATGATGGAAGGGTGAGAGTGCGTATAATCCATGGACTCAACATTAGTCATAAAGAACTCATATACTTATTGCAAAAATCTACAAGTCATAAAAAACCAAGCACTACGCACATGCTCCTAGGGGAATAGATTGGTAGGAAAATAACATCGCTCGTCCCCGACCGCCATTCATAAGGATGACAATCTAAGAACACCTCATATTTCAAATTTGTTACACAACGGTTACCATACGTGCATGCTACGGGACTTGCCAACTTCAACACAAGCATTCTTTAAATTCACAATTACCCAACTAGCATGACTCTAATATCACCACCTCCATATCTCAAAACAATTATCAAGTATAAAATTGATCATAGCATCCAATTCACTTCCTATGATAGTTTTTATTATACCCAACTTGGATGCCCATCATTCTAGGACCAATTTTATAACCATAGCAAATACCATGCTGTTCTAAAAGACTCTCAAAATAATATAAGTGAATCATGACAGACCAACAATTTCTACAAAATTAAGCCATCGCCGTGCTCTAAAAATTATAAGTGAAGCACATAGAGCAAAACTATCTAGCTCAAAAGATATAAGTGAAGCACATAGAGTATTCTAATAAATTCCAAATCAAGTGGGTTTCTCCCAAAAGGTGTGTACAGCAAGGATGATTGTGGTAATCTAAAAAGCAAAGACTAATATCATACAAGACGCTCCAAGCAAAACACATATCATGTGGCGAATAAAAATATAGCTCCAAGTAAAGTTACCAATAGACGAAGACGAAAGAGGGGATGCCTTCCAGGGCATCCCCAAGCTTAGGCTTTTGGTTATCCTTGAATATCTTGGGGTGCCATGGGCATCCCCAATCTTAGGCTCTTGCCACTACTTATTCCATAGTCCATCAAATCTTTACCCAAAACTTGAAAACTTCACAACACAAAACTCAACAGGAAATCTCATAAGCTCCGTTAGTGCAAGAAAGAAAAACCACCACAGAAGGTACTGTAATGAACTCATTATTTATTTATATTGGTGTTAAACCTACTGTATTCAAACTTCTCTATGGTTCATACCCCCCGATACTATCCATAGATGCATCAAAATAAGCAAACAACACACGAAAAACAGAATTTGTCAAAAACAGAACAGTCTGTAGCAATCTGTAACTCTCGAATACTTATGGAACTCTAAAAATCCTACCAAAATAGGAAGTCCTGGGAAATTTGTCTATTGATCTACAGAAAAAAGAATCAACGCAATAGCACGTTTTTGTGAATTACTAAAATTATTTTCGTGCGTGCAAAAGTTTCTGTTTTTCAGCAGAATCAAATTAACTATCACCGTAGGTTATCCTATAGGTTCTACTTGGCACAAACACTAATTAAAACATGAAAACACATCTAAATAGAAGCTAGATGAAATATTTATTACTAAATAGAAGCAAAAAGCAAGAAATAAAAAAAATTGGGTTGCCTTCCAACTAGTGCTATTGTTTAACGCCCCTAGCTAGGCATAAAAGTGAGGATAGATCTAAGTAGTGCCATCTTTGGCATTCAATTCATAAGTAGCTCGCATGATAGATTCATAAGGTAATTTAACTTTATTTCTAGGGAAGTTTTCCATGCCTTTCCTTAATGGAAATTGGAATCTAATATTCCCTTCCAACATATCAATAATTGCACCGATCGTTCTAAGGAAAGGTCTACCAAGAATAATAGGACATGAAAGATTGCAATCTATATCAAGAACGATAAAATCTACGGGCACATAATTCCTATTTGGAACAATAAGAACATCGTTGATCCTTCCCGTGGGTTTCTTAATGGTGGAATCCGCAAGGTGCAAATTTAAAGAGCAATCATCAAAATCATGGAAACCTAGAATATCACATAAAGTTTTCGGAATCGTGGAAACACTAGCACCCAAATCACACAAAGCATAACACTCATGATCTTTAATTTTAATCTTTATAGTAGGTTCCCACTCATCATAAAGTTTTCTAGGTACAGAAACTTCCAAATTAAGTTTTTCCTCATAAGATTGCATCAAGGCATCAACAATATGTTTGGTAAAAGCTTTATTTTGACTATAAGCATGAGGAGAATTCAACACGGATTGCAACAAGGAAATACAATCTATTAAAGAAAAATTATCATAATTAAATTCCTTGAAATCCAAGATAGTGGGTTCAATGCTATTTAAAGTCTTGACCTCTCCAATCCCACTTTTACCAAATTTAGCATCAAGATCTAAAACTCTGATTTATTGGGACGCCTTTTAACTAAAGTTGACTCATCTCCAGTCCCATCATTATCAAGATTCATATTGCAAAACAAGGATTTAATAGGGGACATATCAATAACTTTTAGATCTTCATCATTATTTTCATGGAAACTAGAAGAACACCCTTTTACAAAGCAATCTTTCTTAGCACGCAACCTAGCGGTTCTTTCTTTGCACTCATCAATGGAAATTCTCATGGCTTTGAGATACTCTTTGATATCATGCTTAGGTGGAATAGATCTAAGTTTCAAAGAATCAACATCAAGCAAAAGTCTATCAACGTTCCTAGCCAAATCATCAACTTTAAGCAATTTTTCTTCAAGCAAAGCATTAAAATTCTTTTGAGAGATCATAAATTCTTTAATGCTATTCTCAAAATCAAAGGGCATCTTATTAAAATTTCCATAAGAGTTGTTGTAGGAATTACCATAATTATTAGAGGAATTACTAGGGAACAATCTAGGATTAAAGTTTCCTCTATAAGCATTGTTACCAAAATTATTCCTACCAAAAAAATTCACATCCATAGATTCATCATTATTCTCAATCAAAGTAGAAAAAGGCATATCATTGGGATCAATAGGAGCACTCTTAGTAGCAAACAATTTCATAAGTTCATCCATCTTTCCACTCAAAACATTAATTTCTTCTATAGCATGCACTTTTTTACTAGTAGATCTTTCGGTGTGCCATTGGGAATAATTAGCCATAATGTTATCAAGGAGTTTAGTAGCTTCTCCTAAGGTGATTTCCATAAAAGTGCCTCCCGCGGCCGAATCTAAAAGATTTCTAGAAGCAAAATTCAATCCGGCATAAAAGTTTTGTATGATCATTAATTTCATTATTTCCCAAGTTTGGGAAACATGCTCATGATAAAGTTGTTTAAAATTCATAATATCGTTCCTAAGAGAGATGATCTTAGCGGGAGGAAAATACTTAGAGATAAAAGCATCTTTGCACTTATTCCATGAATCAATACTATTCTTAGGCAAAGATGAAAACCAAGTTTTAGCACGATCTCTAAGTGAAAACGGAAATAACTTCCATTTAACAATATCATTATCTGTATCTTTCTTCTTTTGCATATCACACAAATCAACAAAATTGTTTAGATGAGTAGCGGCATCTTCACTAGGAAGGCCGAAGAATTGATCTTTCATAACAAGATTCACCAAAGCAGCATTGATTTCACAAGATTCAACATCATTAAGAGGAGTAATCGGAGTGCTAAGGAAATCATTATTATTGGTATTGGTAAAGTCACACAATTTGGTATTATCTTGCACCATTGCAACAAGCAATCCAACACACAAGCAAACAAAAAGGCAAGCGAAAGAGAGAGGAGATTGGGAAAGAGAGGGCAAATAAAACGGCAAGGGTGAAGTGGGGGAGAGGAAAACAAGAGGCAAATGGCAAATAATTTAATGCGAGGGAGATGAGTTTGTGATGGGTACTTGGTATGTCTTGACTTGAGCGAAGACCTCCCCGACAACGGCGCCAGAAATCCTTCTTGCTACGTCTTGAGCTTGCGTTGGTTTTCCTTGAAGAGGAAAGGGTGAGGCAGCAAAGTAGCGTAAGTATTTCCCTCAGTTTTTGAGAACCAATATATCAATCCAGTAGGAGGCTCCTCAAAAGTCCCACACACCTACACAAACAAACAAGAACCTCGCAACCAATGCAATAAAGGGGTTGTCAATCCCTTCACGGTCACTTGCGAAAGTGAGATCTGATAGAGATAATATGATAAGATAAATATTTTTGGTGTTTTTATGATATAGATTGGAAAGTAAAAGATGCAAATAAAAGTAGATGGAAAACTTATATGATAAAAGATAGACCCGGGGGCCATAGGTTTCACTAGTGGCTTCTCTCAAGATAGCATAAGTATTATGGTGGGTGAACAAATTACTGTCGAGCAATTGATAGAAAAGCGCATAGTTATGAGATTATCTAGGCATGATCATGTATATAGGCATCACGTCCGTGCCAAGTAGACCGACTCCTGCCTGCATCTACTACTATTACTCCACACATCGACCGACTCCTGCCTGCATCTAGAGTATTAAGTTCATGAAGAACAGAGTAACGCATTAAGAAAGATGACATGATGTAGAGGGATAAACTCATGCAATATGATATAAACCCCATCCTTTTATCCCCGATGGCAACAATACAGTACGTGCCTTGCTGTCCCTGCTGTCACTGGGAAAGGACACCGCAAGATTGAACCCAAAGCTAAGCACTTCTCCCATTGCAAGAAAGATCAATCTAGTAGGCCAAACCAAACTGATAATTCGAAGAACTTGCAAAGATAACTTAATCACACATAAAAGAATTCAGAGGAGATTCAAATATTTCTTATAGATAAACTTGATCATAAACCCACAATTCATCGGATCTCGACAAACACACCGCAAAAAGAGTTACATTGAATAGATCTCCAAGAAGATCGAGGAGAACTTTGTATTGAGATTCAAAGAGAGAGAGAAGAAGCCATCTAGCTAATAACTATGGACCCAAAGGTCTGTGGTAAACTACTCACAACTCATAGGAGAGGCTTGGAGATGATGTAGAGGCCCTCCATGGTCGATTCCCCCTCCGGCGGAGCGCCGACGAAGGCTCCAAGATGGGATCTCGCGGATACAGAAGGTTGCGGCGGTGGAAATAGTTTTTCGTGGTGCTTCTGGATGTTTTCCGGGTCTGTGGATATATATAGGAGGAAGAAGTAGGTTGGTGGACGCTCGAGGGGCCCACGAGGGTGGGGGGCGCGCCGGGCACCCTCGTGGCTGCCTCCTCTGTTGCTTGACGTCCACTCAAGTCCCGTGGATTGCGTTTGTTCCAAAAAGATCGCTCCCGAAGGTTTGATTCCGTTTGGACTCCGTTTGATATTCCTTTTCTTTGAAACACTGAAATAGGAAAAAAAAACAGCAATTCGGGCTGGTCTTCCAGTTAGTAGGTTAGTCCCAAAAATGATATAAAAGTGTAAATTAAAGCCCATAAACATCCAAAACGGGTAATATAATAGTATGGAACAATCAAAAATTATAGATACGTTGGAGACTTATCAATCGAGTCGAGGGAACGCCAGAGAAGTGGCTCTTGGCCGGGAAGGTGCTCCACCGAAACTATATTCACATCCAGACCATCACTAATGTGCTTCGGCCAGCATGGGGCAATCCGCGCGGTCCGAAGTTCAGATCAGTGGGAGTAAATGTGTTTGTAGCAGAATTCGAGAATCAGAGGGACAGAGATCGGGTGTGGGGCGGCTCGCCATGGCATATCAGCAAAAATGCCATGGTGTTAGCTGAGTTTGACGAGTGCATGCGGCCTGATGAGGTCCAGTTTGATCATCTGCAGATTTGGGCTAGGGTTATGGATCTACCCTATAACCTAAGGGATGAGGCGTGGTGGATTCCGATCGCTAAGCAGATGGATAAGAACGCCCAGTTTGTTAAGTTTGATCACAACGACGGTTATCTGAGAGCAAGGATATCAATTGAGGTAGACAAGCCTTTGAGAAGGTGGATTTTGATCGACTCTACCAGGAGGAAGAAGATGGATGTGTACGACAATCAATATGAACAGCTGCCCTACTTTTGCTTCTCCCGCGGCAGACTAGGGCATTCAGAGCTCTATTGTGCTACCCCGGGCTCTCTTGATGCCAAGGGTGAGATTCCGTTTGGCTCCAAGCTTCGTGCTTCAGATGATGCAAAGAAGCAGCCAGCCAGCGACAACTCCACCAGGGAACCAAAGACTCACAGCAAGGCAACCACAAGAAATTCAAGTACTAATAAGGAACAGGGGGAGGAAGTGAACCAAAGAAGAAGAAGCCTACACCAGATAACTCGGCAGAGACCGCGGCGCGGTCCTGCCCATCACAATGAGTGTTTTAAGTTGGAACTGCCGGGGGCTTGGGAACCCCGAGGCAGTTCGGGAGCTTCGCAGTATTGTGAAGCTTGAAGGACCCTCCCTTCTCTTTGTAATGGAAATAAAAATTAAGGCAAAAGGAGTTGAGGATTTGAAGTATACGCTTGGTTTTGCAGGCAGTTTTGCTATTGACAGTTTCGGCCTTAGTGGCGGCATAGGTCTTTTTTGGTCCAAAGATGTGACCGTTGATTTGAAAAATTTCAGTAAGAACCATATATTGATGCAATAGTTTAGAATAATAATCAGAACGCTTATGTTTGGCGTTTCACTGGTTTTTACGGAGCACCGCAAGCGGAAGAGAGACATCACAGTTGGCGGTTCTTGCGTACTTTGTATAACATACCCCATAGTGCATGGATGTGCGTGGGAGATTTTAATGAAATTTTGTTTGCTTGTGAGCATTTCAGCAGAGCGGCGCGGTCTGAAACTCACATGAGGGCATTTCGGGAGGTTGTGGATGAGATCTCCTTCCAAGACTTGGGCTGGTCTGGCACGGCCTACACATGGGACAATCATCAAACAGGAGAGTCAAATGTCAAAGCACGGCTAGACAGAGCCTTCACCAATGAGGAATTCCGGCAGCCTTTTCACCACATACGGGTTAGACATATACCTTTAGTTGAGTCTGATAATTGTTTTGTGATAGCAGAAATTAAGGAGGTACTGACAGATCGGCCTAGGGCAAAGAAGCAATTTCGATATGAAAACGTATGGCAGACCCATACAGATTATGATCGCCTTGTTGCTGAGACTTGGCAAGGCATACCTCAGACTCCGGGTCTTCAAGGCATTGCATGGGCACTTGGTACATTGTAGTCAACCTTAGAGCCACGGAATTTGAAGGAGTTTGGGTGTTTGACATGTACTATCAGACAACTCCAAAAGCATCTGAACCGTGTTCAGTGTCAGGCCATAGGGACGGGGCCGTCGGATGAGGAGAAAACCATTGTTAAAAAACTGAAAGAGGCCTTGCACCAAGAGGAAGTATGGACTCGACAACGGTCGAGAGTTCTGTGGCTACGCGATGGTGATCGCAATACATCCTACTTTCAGGCACAAGCAGCGCAACGCCAACGAATGAATAAAATCTCAGACTTGAGACGAGCTGATGGCACTGTGTGTGCTAGTGGAGATGAGGACAAAGTGGAGGTGCAGAGCTTTTACCAATAGCTATATGAATCACAACGTTTTGCCGATCCGCAGTTTTTGTTATCGCATGTGCCGATCAAGGTGACACAGGCGATGAACACTGAGCTTTCCAAACCATATACCCTGGAGGAAGTCAAGATGGTGTTGTTTCAAATGGCTCCGTCCAAGGCGCCTGGTGTTCATGGGTTTACTGCAGGTTTTTATCAGCGTCATTGGGATTTACTTGGTAATGATGTAACCCAGGAAGTGCTTGATTTTCTTAATGGGGGCGAGCTACCATCGGGTCTGAACGATGATAACCCACAACTGTAGGGGATCGCAACAGCTTTCGAGGGTATAGTATTCAACCCAAATTTATTGATTCGACACAAGGGGAGCCAAAGAATATTCTTGAGTATTAGCAGTTGAGTTGTCAATTCAACCACACCTGGATAACTTAGTATCTGTAGCAAAGTATTTAGTAGCAAAAGTGGTATGATAATAATGGTAACGGTAGCAAAAGTAAAGATAAATGTTTTTGGGCTTTTGTAGTAGTTGTAACAGTAGCAACGGAAAAGTAAATAAGCAAAGATCAATATATGAAAAGCTCGTAGGCAATGGATCAGTGATGGATAATTATGCCGGATGCGATTCCTCATGTAATAGTTATAACATATGGTGACACAGAACTAGCTCCGATTCATCAATGTAATGTAGGCACGTATTTCGTAAATAGTCATACGTGCTTATGGAAAAGAACTTGCATGACATCTTTTGTCCTACCCTCCCGTGGCAGCGGGGTCCTAGTGGAAACTAAGGGATATTAAGGCCTCCTTTTAATAGAGAATCAGACCAAAGCATTAACACATAGTGAATACATGAACTCCTCAAACTACGGTCATCACCGAGAAGTATCCCGATTATTGTCACTTCGGGGTTGTCGGATCATAACACATAATAGGTGACTATAGACTTGCAAGATAGGATCAAGAACACACATATATTCATGAAAACATAATAGGTTCAGATCTGAAATCATGGCACTCGGGCCCTACTGACAAGCATTAAGCATAGCAAAGTCATAGCAACATCAATCTCAGAACATAGTGGATACTAGGGATCAAACCCTAACAGAACTAACTTGATTACATGGTAAATCGCATCCAACCCATCACCGTCCGGCAAGCCTACGATGGAATTACTCACGCACGGCGGTGAGCATCATGAAATTGGTGATGGAGGATGGTTCATGATGACGACGGCGACGAATCCCCCTTTCCGGAGCCCAGAACGGACTCCAGATCAGCCCTCCCGAGAGAGATTAGGGCTTGGCGGCGGCTCCGTGTCGTAAAACGCGATGAAACTTTCTCTCTGATTTTTTTCTCCCCGAAGATTAATATATGTAGTTGGAGTTGAGGTCGGTGGAGGTCCAGGGGGCCCATGAGATAGGGGGCGTGCCCTACAGGGGGGCGCCCCCCCTGTCTCGTGGACAGGCCCTGGGCCCCCAGGTATATTTCTTTCACCCAGAAATTCTTATTAATTCCAAAAAGTGCCTCCATGGATTTTTAGGACATTCTGAGAACTTTTCTTTTCTACACATAAAACAACATCATGGCAGTTCTGCTGAAAACAGCATCAGTCTGGGTTAGTTTCATTCAAATCATGCAAGTTAGAGTCCAAAACAAGGGAAAAAGTGTTTGGAAAAGTAGATACATTGGAGACGTATCAAACGACACTTCTATTACTCTTATACCCAAGGCCAGACACCCTCAATCGATAACTCAATACCGTCCTATTGCTTTGTGCCCTATTCTGTACAAGATTGCAACTAAGGCAATCACCAATCGTTTGAGATGCATTATGGACGAGGTAATCAGTGAAGAGCAAAGTGCTTTTGTTCCCGGTCGCCTCATTACTGACAATGTTCTAGGTGCGTATGAAAGCATACACACGATGAGGAGGAGGAAGAAGGGAAAGAATTACTCATGCGGGGTCAAGCTTGACATGGTGAAAGCATATGATTGCGTTGAGTGGCATTATCTGGAAGCTATATATACTTGTTCGGCTGGGCTTCTGCGTGAGCTTCGTTAGATTGACAATGAAGTGTGTCTCCTCGGTTCGATTCTCGGTGCATGTCAATGGTGAGCTGTTACCATACTTCACACCAACCAGAGGATTCTGACAAGGAGACCCAGTTTCACCATACCTTTTCCTGCTTTGTGCAGAAGGTTTTTCCTCATTGTTAAAATACTACAATGGGATAACTATAGATAGAGGTCTGAGGGTGAGTTATAGATCACCATGGGTCACACATTTATTGTTTGCAGATGATAGCTAGATCTTCATCAACGCATGCAACCCAAGTGCTCTCAGACTTAATGAGATTCTTAGGATCTATGGAGAGGCCTCGGGCCAAAGTGTTAATCGCGACAAAAGCTCCATATATTTCAGCTCTAACACTCCTGATTCGCTGAGACAGGTTATGCAAGCAACACTGAATATCCATGTACAAGCATTCAGCGAGAAATACCTGGGGCTACCTACTGCTGTGGGTCGGATCACAAGTGGCACATTTGATCATATCAGGGAAAGAGCTCATGGGAAAATACAAGGTTGGTCCGAGAAATTCTTGGCATGTGCAGGCCTGGAGACTCAATCGGTCGTCCAATCTATACCTACTTATCCAATGAGCACTTTTCTTCTGACTAAGAAAGTTTGTAAGAGTCTCACTTCTCCAATGGCTAAGTACTTTTGGAGTAGCTCTCTTGACAAGCAATCATTGCATTGGGTGTCCTGGAAGGAGCTAGCTACACCTAAGTGCAAGGGTGGTATGGGTTTTCGAGACCCTCATATGTTCAATCTTGCCATGTTGGGCAAACACGGGTGGCGGTTCATCACCAACCCCAATTCCCTTTGTGCAAGAGTTGAAAGGATCGATATAGTTGACTAGAGGGGGGTGAATAGGCAACTAACAATTTTTAGCTTTTCCTTACCAAATTAAAATTTGCATCACAGTAGGTTGTCTAGATATGCAACTAAGTGAGCAACCTATATGATGCAACAACAACAAGTGCACAAGCAAGCAAGGGATACAACACAAATAAGCTTGCACAAGTAAAGGCACGAGAGATCCAAGAGTGGAGTTGGTGAAGACGAGGATGTGTTACCGAAGTTCCTTCCTTTTGAGGGGAAGTACGTCTCCATTAGAGCGGTGTGGAGGCACAATGTTCCCCAAGAAGCCACTAAGGCCACCGTATTCTCCTCACGCCCTCACACAATGCGAGATGCCGTGATTCCACTATTGGTGCCCTTGAAGGCGGCGACAGAACCTTTACCAACAAGGTTGGGGCAATCTCCACAACTTAATTGGAGGCTCCCAACGACACCACGAAGCTTCACCACAATGGACTATGGCTCCGCGGTGACCTCAACCGACTAGGGTGCTCAAACACCCAAGAGTAACAAGATCCGCTAGGGATTAGTGGGGGGAATCAAATTTCTCTTGGTGGAAGTGTAGATCGGGGCCTTCTCAACCAATCCCGAGCAAATCAACAAGTTTGATTGGCTAGGGAGAGAGATTGGGAGAAAATGGAGCTTGGAGCAACAATGGAGCTTTGGGGGAAGAGGTAGGTCAACTTTGGAGAAGAAGACCCCCTTTTATAGTGGGGGGAACAATCCAATCGTTACCCCCCAGAACAGCCCCGCAGAGGGCAGTACTACCGCAGGGGGCAGCGATACTACCGCTAGCCCCAGCGGTACTACTGCTCCCCCTCGCCGTACTGCCGTGCAGCCAAGAAGGGCAAGCAGATGGGCAGGGGATGGACCCAGAGTGGTACTGCCGCGGTGGTAGGGCGGTACTACCGCTCTCGAGCGGTACTACCGCTTCTACTGCCGCTGCTCGCACAATCTGACATGAGGGGCGACCCCCTTGAGTCGACGCGGTAGAGCCCGGTACCGCAGCGGTACTATGGCTGAGGACCCACAAGCGGTACTACCGCGCAGAGCGGTACTTCCGCCTGTGGCTCTTGAGCGGTACTACCGCTGGGCACCACGGTACTACCGCTGGGACCAAGCCAAAAACCATAGAAGGGGAAGAAAGCCTCCATCAAAGCGGGAAGGCTCGGTGGGTGCAAAACGGATGTGTATGTGTTGATTCCACCCTAGCCTTACCAACAACGGATCCCCTCTTGATAGTACGGTGACTCCTACGAAACATGTCCACCAAAACAAAAACGAAAGAGCTACACCGTCTTGATTAAAACTCCGAGGGGAAGGAATCGTCTCATGCCAAAGGATAGATCTCTGAAATGCTCAAAGCACACGATTAGTCCGCAAACGTGTTGTCATTAATCACCAAAACTACATCGAGAGAGATATGCCTTAACAATCTCCCCCTTTTTGGTGGATTGATGACAACAAGGGATTTGCACAAGGATAGAACAAGAATAAAGAGATACTTAGAACTACAAAATATAGACGGGCTCCCCCTGAATGTGTGCACCTAATTAGTAGTGCCTTTGGAATGCAAAGCACACACATTAGGATCAACACTCCCCCTATCTTTTATAGTCCAACAACCTAAGCATATGGGTACATGTGAGCAGGGTATATAACAGAATAAGCATGCAACTCACAAATTACCAAAGTACTTGAAGGACATATGTAATAAAGGATAAGGTAGCATATGTCTCACACCATATGACTGGAACTAGGTCTCACAGGCACAAAACAAAACAAGCAAACGACAAGAGAAAGCAACGACACAAATAGACCACAAAGACACACACACTCGCAACTTGACAATGACAGAAATCCCTATACTCTCTCCTCCTTTGGCATCGAGACACCAAAAAAAGGCAAAGAGTGTTGCTATGGCTCCAGGTGATAGCAAACTGAGGACCTCAAACATCACATCCCAGCGGGATCGTCCGCATCGCCGTCTTCGGTCGGAAACTGCTCGGCGTCTGAATCGGTCCACTGGTAGTGCTGCTGAACCCACTCCTCCTCATCAGTGATCCTGCCCTCAGACCCGCTGTTAACAGTTGCACCCAACTGACGCATGAACTCCTTGTGATGGTTGCGGGCCTTCTTCTCATAGACATGAGACATGTACTAGCCATGAGACTCCATGCAGAAGAGTTTCTTCATCTTACGCTTAAGCTTCTATGCCCAAGAGGGCTCCACTCCAGAGGGCTCATAGTCCTCATCATCATCGGCCTCAGCCTCGCCCTCGGTATCCATGTCAGTAGCAGTAGATGGACCCCCAATTGTCCTTCTTCCTTAGACGCTTGATCTCATGAGAAACCAATTCTCCAGTTTCCAGCATAACCTTGGGATAGACATGTGCCCAGGCCTTCTCAATGAGCAACATGATAAACGGACCATATATCGGGCACTTGCGCTCAGAAACGGCAGAAAGAAGTTCAGACCACATAACATGAGAGATGTCCAGGGACTCGCCAGTGTTTGTTTCCTTCTCATGCTGGCAGAAGAGTAGCATATCCACAAGATAGGAGTGGACCATATCCAGATTCCCGATACGAGGGAATAGAGTCTCCCGGAAAACACGGTGAAGGATGTCTAGAAAGGCAGGCAGCTCATAGGTTTCCTTCTCAGTCATGGGGTGAATCTTCACAGAACAGTAGGGCCAAAGAGCTTGCTTGTGAGTGGAGGTGGTATTGCGGTGACGGCGGAAGCCAACTCGAGTCTCAAGCCCGTGATCTTCCACCCCAAGTAACTCCATGAAGGCCTTCCACTTGACAGAAAGCAACTTGCCATTTGTCATCCAAGTCAGAGTCCTTTCTGCATCAGTCCTGAGATGAGCAGTGGCATAGAATTGAGCCACCAAATCTGCATCAAAGTCCTTGTTGAACTGCATGATTCTGAGGATGTTCAGCTGAGAGCACATCTGAAGGGCTTCGCCAAAGTACTTAGGGTCCTTCTCCATAGCATCCGTGTCGATGGAGCGCACATCAACATAGAGGTTCTTCTTGGCCTTGATCACATCAAAGTAGATGGCAAACTATAAACGATTCCAGAACGGACGGTTGACCAAAGTGGGTTCTTAGTCTTCCGCATAGGGGTTGTGGCGACGCCTTTGCCAGAATTCCTTGGCAGTCACCTTAGTCACAGTCTTGCCCCTCAGCTTCGGCTTGTTGGCAGGCTTCTTCTTGAGTTGAGGCGGAGGATGGGAACTTGATGAAGCACCCGCTATCTCAGAGGTGCGGTAGCGCTTTGACGTTGAACGTCCGGGGTTGACACGGCGGGCTTGCTGCTCAGGGTGTTCATCACCTGGAACCAAACACGCGAGCAAAAGAAACAACATGAAAGAAAGAGCATAAGCCACCAAACAAAGCAACATGGATCAAAAAGTGGTAGGACAATAATGGAATTGGGCATCCAGCGGTAGTACCGCGACCCAACCGCGGTAGTACCGCTTGAGCGGTAGTACCGCTCCAGATGAGCGGTAGTATCGCTCTAGATGGGGAACGGAGGTTCCCTACTGCCGCGGACGGATCCGGCACCACCGGTGATGCCAAATTCAAAAATAAACCTACCAAACTTCAATCCAACAGGCCTAGAAGCCATCTCCATCCTACTCAAGCCTCGACTTAGCCAAAAATCGAGAAAAACAATGCCTATTGCCCCTAACAGCTAGATGCAAGATCTAGGCAAAAAGAGAGCGGGAACGGGGGCAATACCAGCATCCATGACAAGAGGACGTGGTGGTTATCGACTCCACCAGAGGAACTAGAGAGAGGCGACATGAAGACGGCGGCCGACCGAAGCCCTCTTGCGGCGAGGCGTCACTGGAGCGATGAAGAAGACGAGCGAGTGGAGCGAATGGGTATGGGGGAGAAAAGCAACTTCCCCTGCCTGAACATAACCCCCCACGCCCTCCCCGGAGCGGTAGTACCGCTCGGAGTGGGCGGTAGTACCGCTTGATGGTTATCAGCAGTAGTACCGCATAGCCAGCGGTAGTGCCGCGCACCCAGCGGTAGTACCGCTCAGCCACAGGAAAACTGGCTCAAAAGCTTAGCTCAAGAAAAAGAAAACGACTGGAAACGAGAGGAAACACAAATGCAAACACCAACACAAAGAGGACGAGAACCACACTCCTCTCCAAGAGAGGGCGGTGGCCGAGGCCACCTATGTTTGAGTCCAGAGGTATGGCCCGCGAAGAATTATCCTTGGGCCCATGACTAAAACTCGTCTTTGAAGCACACATACCATCAAAAATGGCTAATGTGAAAGAGTTGACCAATTTATGCATAATGGGGGAGGGATAGTTCATTGAGAGAACAACACTCCCCCTATGTCCATGCCTACATCTAAACTAGACAACAAGTTGAATGTGGTGGGGTGTGCATGGGTTCAAGTCACATTGCTCGAATCAATGATATTTAGCTCATGCGTTAACTCACGAAATCTTGCTTCATCCAAGGGCTTCGTGAAAATATCTGCAAGGTTATCATGAGTGTTGACATACTTGAGCTCGATCTGCCCTCGCCTAATATGATCCCGGATGAAGTGATACCGAATCTCAATATGCTTCGTCTTGAAGTCTTGCATCGGGTTGAGAGAAATCTTGATGGCACTTTCATTGTCACACCAAAGAGGCACTTTGTCACAAATGACACCGCAATCCTTTAATTTTTGCCTCATCCATAGGAGTTGTGCACAACAACTACCGGCCACCACATACTCCGCTTCGATGGACGAGAGAGACACACAGCTTTGCTTCTTGGAAGACCAACTCACCAAAGAGCAACCAAGAAATTGGCACCCTCCAGAAGTGAACTTCCTATCCACTTTGTCTCCTGCCCAATAGGAATCCGAATATCCTTCAAGCTTGAAGTTTGCTCCTCTTGGGTACCATAAGTCAAAGTTTGGGGTATGAGCCAAATATCGGAAGATTCGCTTGACCGCCACAAAGTGGCTTTCCTTCGGTGCGGCTTGAAACCGTGCACACATTCCCACAATCAACATGATATCCGGTCTAGATGCACAAAGGTAAAGCAAGGAGCTAATCATGGAGCGATATACCTTTTGATCCACTGCTTTACCATTGGGATCAATGTCAAGTTGGCACTTGGTGGGCATTGGAGTGGAATCCGGCTTGACATCACTCAGCTTGAATCTTTTTAGCATGTCTTGAGTGTATTTGGCTTGGTTGATGAAGGTACCTTCTCTTCTTTGCTTGATATCGAAACCGAGGAAGAACTTCAACTCTCCCATCGAAGACATCTTGAACTTAGAGGTCATGAGAGCGGCAAATTCCTCATTGAAAGCTTTGTTAGGGGAACCAAAGATAATATCATCAACATATAGTTGGCACACAAACAACTCCCCTTTGACCTTCTTAGTAAAAAGAGTGGGACCAATTTGCCCGACTTCAAATCCATGATCTTGCAACAACTTAGTAAGGTGGTCATACCACACACGTGGGGCTTGCTTGAGGCCATAGAGTGCCTTATCGAGTTGATACACATGATCGGGGAAGTAGGGATCCTCGAACCCGGGGGGTTGCTTGACGTAAACCAACTCATTAATAGGACCATTAAGAAAAGCACTCTTCACATCCATTTGTTATAACTTAAAGTTGTGATGGGAAGCATAAGCAATCAACAAACGAATGGATTCAAGGCGAGCAACGGGGGCAAAGGTTTCACCGTAGTCGATACCCTTGACTTGGGAGTAGCCTTGTGCCACCAATCTTGCCTTGTTGCGAATGATGGTCCCATGGGCATCTTGCTTGTTCTTGAATATCCACTTGGTTCCAATGACATTGTGGTTCCCCGTTGGCCTTGGCACCAATCTCCACACCTTGTTGTACTCGAAGTTGTTGAGTTCTTCATGCATGGCATTGAGCCAATCCGGATCTTCGAGTGCCTCATAGACCTTTTGAGGTTCAACACAAGAGACAAACGCGTGATGTTCACAATAGTTTGCTAATTGTCTATGAGTGCTTACCCGCTTTCTTAGGCTTCCAACCACATTTTCCATGAGATGACCTTGGGTAGTGAGCTTGGAAGCAATCTTCACGGCACGACGCTCTAATTCCTCCTTGGAAGTGAAAGGAGAAGGGGTAACTACTTGATCATCTTGAACACCGTCTTGAGCTTGTTCTTGATCTTGAGCTTGCTCTTGATCTTGAACTTGCTCGAGGTGGAGAACTTGACCTTGGGCATCAATTGGTGGTTCACCACCATATTGAGGTTGATCTTGCCCTTGGTCTTGTTCATGAGGTTGAGGGCCTTCACTTTGTTCTTCGGAAGCATGTGGGTCTTGGGTTGGTGATGGATCCACTTGAGGGGAGCATTGTCCTTCTCCTTCGGACACAAGGGGTTCCTCAATGGGTAGGATATGACCCACACCCATTCTTCTTATGGCTTGGGGAGGAATTTCATCACCTACATCACAAGTACCACTTTGCTCCACTTGGGAGCCGTTATTTTCGTCAAACTCCACGGCACACGTCTCCTCAATGAGTCCAGTGGACTTGTTGAGGACACGGTAAGCATGAGAGTTTGTAGCATAACCAACAAATATGCCCTCATAAGATCTAGCCTCAAATTTATACAAACGAACACCTTTCTTGAGAATGAAACACTTACACCCGAACACCTGAAAGTACTTGAGGTTGGGCTTGTTACCAGTAAGTATTTCATAAGGAGTCTTGTTCAAGCCTTTGCGGAGATAGAGCCGATTGGATGCATGACATGCTCTGTTGATGGCTTCGGCCCAAAAGTTGTATGGAGACTTGAACTCTGCCATCATGGTCCTTGCCGCATCCATCAACATCTGGTTCTTCCTCTCCGTGACACCATTTTGTTGAGGGGTATATGGTGCAGAATATTGATGCTTGATCCCCTCATCACTAAGAAACTCATCCAAGGTGTAGTTCTTGAACTCGGTGCCGTTGTCACTTCTTATTGTCAAGATCTTTGCATCATGTTGACATTGAGCTTCATTTGCAAAGTGGATGACGGTTTGTTGAGTCTCACTCTTCCTCTTGAAGAAAAATACCCAAGTGTATCTTGAATAATCATCCACAATCACCAAGCAATACTTTCTACCTCCAAGACTATCAAAGGATGGAGGCCCAAAGAGATCCATGTGAAGGAGCTCCAAGGGTCTCTTCGAGTAGATGATAGTCGTGGGAGGATGAGCCTTCTCATGAAGCTTTCATTCGATACAAGCACTGCAAGCACGATCTTTGGCAAAACTAACATTTGTTAGTCCATGGACATGGTCCCCCTTGAGAAGACTTTGCAAAGATCTGATATTGACGTGGGCTAAACGGTGATGCCAAAGCCATCCCACATCAACTTTAGCCATTAGGCACCTCGCGGTCTTAGTGGGTCGCTCCGAGAAGTTAATCACATAAAGACCGTTCTCGACATGCCCAACAAAGGCTACTTTAAGAGTCTTGCTCCACAAGAGGGCCACAGTATCAATATCAAAGAAAGTGGCAAAGCCCATGAGTGCAAGTTGACGAACGGAAAGTAGATTGTAAGCAAGGGACTCAACAAGCATGACTTTCTCGATCGTTAGATCATGATAAATGACAACCTTGCCAAGACCCAATACCTTAGAAGACGAGGCATCACCCCACTCGACGTTGGTGGGCATAGAAGGGATCTTGAGAACGTCCACCACCAAGTCCTTGCTTCTGGTCATATGGTTTGTTGCTCCACTATCGAGCAACCATGATCCCCCACCGGAAGCAAACACCTACAAGAGATCAATGCTTGGTTTTAGGTACCCATTTAGTAATGGGTCCTTTGATGTTAGTAACAAGGGTCTTAGGAACCCAAATAGACCATTCAATGTACTCATAAGGAGAACCAACAAATTTAGCATAAACATGCCCATTGAGGGAGTCCTGGATTAGGGGTGTCCGGATGGCCGGACTATGACCTTTGGCCGGACTCCCGGACTATGAAGATACAAGATTGAAGACTTCGTCCCGTGTCCGGATGGGACTTTCCTTGGTGTAGAAGGCAAGCTTGGCAATACGATATGAAGATCTCCTCCCATTGTAACCGACTCTATGTAACCCTAGCCCTCTCCGGTGTCTATATAAACCGGAGAGTTTTAGTCCGTAGGACGAACAACAAGCATACCATAGGCTAGCTTCTCGGGTTTAGCCTCTCTGATCTCGTGGTAGATCAACTCTTGTACTACCCATATCATCAATATTAATCAAGCAGGAGTAGGGTTTTACCTCCACCGAGAGGGCCCGAACCTGGGTAAAAACATCGTGTCCCTTGTCTCCTGTTACCATCCTCCTAGACGCACAGCTCGGGACCCCCTACCCGAGATCCGCCGGTTTTGACACCGACATTGGTGCTTTCATTGAGAGTTCCTCTGTGTCGTCGCCTTTAGGCCCGATGGCTTCTTCGATCGTCAACCATGACGCGGTCCAGGGTGAGACTTTTCTCCCCGGACAGATCTTCGTATTCGGCGGCTTCGCACTGCAGACCAATTCGCTTGGCCATCTGGAGCAGATCAAAAGCTATGCCCCTGGCCATCAGGTCAGGTTTGGAAGCTTAAACTACACGGCCGACATCCGCGAGGACTTGATCTTCAATGGATTCAAGCCACGGCTGAGCGTGCCGCACTGTCACGATGGGCATGATCTAGCTCTGCCACCGGACAGCGCCCAGAGTACTGCTCAGGTATCTGCTCTGACCATTAGCTTGGAGCCGACTGCGCTAGTCGGGGACGGACGGTTGGACGCCGCCCCAGGAGCCGCAATCTCTACGGCGATAGAGCCGAACACCGGTTTAGTCCTTTGCGAGGCCAGTGACCCCAAGGAGTTGGATTCCTGTCCGGACTCCGAACCTTCCGCACCCCTTCTGATCGAACCCGATTGGGCTCCGATCATGGAGTTCACCGCCGCAGATATCTTTTAGCACTCGCCCTTTGGCGATATCCTGAATTCACTAAAGTCTCTCTCTTTGTCAGGAGAGCCCTGGCCGGACTATGGTCAGCACGGTTGGGACGCGGACGACGAAGAAATTCGGAACCCACCCACCACCCACTTTGTAGCCACTGTCGATGATCTAACCGACATGATCGACTTCGACTCCAAAGACATCGACGGCATGGACGCCGATGAAGGAGACGACCAAGAACCAGCACCTATAGGGCACTGGAAAGCCACCCCATCACACGATGTATACATGGTGGACACACCTAAAAGAAGCAACAACGAGGATCAAAAGGGCGCAACCAGGGATCGCTCCCTCGAAAAACAATCTAAGCGTCGGCGTAAGCGCCGCACCAAGCCCCACCTCGACAAAGACCCAGCCATAGAGCAGGGCGAATCAACGGAAGACGAACATGCCATCGAGCAACCGTCCAAATAGGGCGGACAAACCGAACAACCCGTCCCCGGGAAAGATAATAGTCTGGACGACCTCACGCCGGACAAGTCGCTGGAACACAAGAACCTCCACCAAAGGCTCGTCGCGACTGCACGTAGCCTGAAAAAGCAGAAGCGGAAGCTCAAAACAGCGGAAGATGCACTCAGAATTAGATGGAGCAAAGTACTCCATACCGCACACAAGTACGGCAACAGTCATCACACAAAGAGCTATCCAAAGCGGAAATTACTACCGGAATTTGATGAAGAGGCCTTAGAGCCCCCACGGTAAAAAAAACAAGGAAGCCACCAGGTCGGATAGACGACCCCATGATCGATCTCAAGCGACAAAGGGCGCCACACTCAATATGGCACGCGATCCGCCCAAGGATTCGCATCAAAAAACGGGTCCAAACAGATCCATCTATGGGCCAAGAAAGCAAGCTCCAGTGAGCAATGCAATGCAAAAAATATCCGAACATCGCGGCACACCTACATACAGGGGCACCGCACATCCCCTATGTTTTACCGATGAGGTACTGGATCATGAATTTCCAGCAGGATTCAAGCCCGTAAACATAGAAGCATACGACGGAACAACAGATCCTGGAGTCTGGATCGAGGATTATATCCTCCACATACACATGGCCAGAGGAGATGACCTTCACGCCATAAAATACTTACCCCTTAAGCTCAAAGGTCCAGCCCGGCATTGGCTTAAAAGCCTTCCCGAAAACACCATGGGGAGTTGGGAAGCGCTCGAGGATGCTTTCCGGGCAAATTTTCAAGGGACCTATGTCCGACCTCCGGATGCAGACGATCTGAGTCATATAACTCAGCAGCCCGGAGAGTCAGCCTGAAAACTCTGGAACAGATTTCTTACTAAAAAGAATCAGATAGTCGACTGTCCGGACGCCGAGGCCCTAGCAGCTTTCAAACATAGCGTCCGAGACGAATGGCTCGCCAGACACCTCGGCCAAGAAAAGACAAGAACAATGGCCGCACTAACAAGCCTCATGACCCGCTTTTGCGCAGGAGAGGATAGCTGGTTGGCAAGAAGCAGCACCAGCGACCCGAGTACATCCGAACTCAGAGATGGAAACGGGAAACAGCACCATAAGAAAGAACAGCACCGGATCAAGGATAACAGCCCGATGAGCACGGCAGTGAACGCCGGATTCAAAAGCTCTCGGCAAAATCAGAAAAAGCCGCCCCCAAAGATGACAGGGACGAGCTATCTAACCTCAACAAAATCTTGGACAAAATATGTCGAATCCACAGTACCCCCGGGAGACCTGCAAACCATACCCACAGAGATTGTTGGGTCTTCAAGCAGTCTGGCAAACTCAACGCCGAACACAAGGGGCTCGACACACCAAGCGAGGATGACGACGCACCCCACAAGCAGGACACCGGAGAACAAAAGAAGTTCCCACAAGAAGTCAAAACAGTAAATTCACTTCAGATGACAAAAGGGAAAAACAGAACGGCGCTTACGAAGATACGCGCCATACGGCCTGCACCAGAGGAGCACTGCCACTGGTTGTTACAACCAATCACCTTCGATCATCAGGATTACTCCAGAGGGGCCCGGAATGCAGGCTGGACTGCCTTGGTCCTGGATCCGATTATTGACGGATTCCAATTTACACAAGTCCTTATGGACGGCGGCAGTGACCTAAACCTGTTATATCAGGACACAATCCGCAAACTGGGGGTAAACCCAGCAATAATTCACCATGGCAACACTTCCTTTCAAGGAGTCACGCCGGGTCCAGATACCCAGAGTCTGGGTTCCCTTTCATTAGAAGTCATGTTCAACTCACCCGACAACTTCCGAAGCGAAAAGCTAACCTTCCACATCGCCTCATTCATAAGTCGCTATCAAGCGCTACTGGGACGTGAAGCTTTCGCCCGCTTTAACGCAATACTGCATTATGCATCCCTTACACTTAAAATGCCCGGTCCACGAGGCATCATCTCATTAAAGGGAAATATCAATTGATCCCCAAAGTACGGGTAATGGTGCGGCCGCCTGGACAGCCGCACACTAATCCAACCCTACTATCCCGGACACGGCTCGACGAGTCCGACGTAAACATACAAAGGCTTAATAGCCGCATAACCCTATACAAGGGGCTCCGCGTGTTTACGCCAGGAGACAATACATCTCAATTTTGCTCATGTCTCTGTACTATATTTTGTTTATTTTAATATAGATTTATCGCACACTTATTTTTTACCAAGTTCCTCTCTTTCGCAGACGAACACCGTGCTACGCCCGTCCAGGATACGGCACAACGGAGACACAGGCGCAGACGTGCAGTAGGGACCCGTTTTAAGGATTCTTTTCAGATTAAGACCCTGCGTAAACCTTTTTTACTGTCTCTTGTTGACAACATCCCCCGGTTTTCGCTATAACCGAGGAGGAGGCTGGCGTCTTGGCATGTGGCCACGCCAGAATCTTGCGCGTACCTGGACACAAGGGGCTTTTTTACCAAGGGCTTTGGTTCGGCCCGTCTTCATAAAGACCGAATACCTTAGGGAGTGTTCGGCGTCGCGAGTTTGTCCTTATATGCATCAGCTCCGAATCATGTCATTGGTCAAATGTTGGGTTTTCCCGGCTCCTGTGTTTTGCTGCCTTACGTTCCGCTCCATCGGCTAAGGCGGCACCAGGAGAACTACTGCGATTGTGCCCCGGTTCGGCCAGGCGAGCATCTCAGTAGAGAAAGCCGAAAACTGACTGTCATGATATAGCGAGAGACTGGTCAGCCACTCGATGACTCTCGGAATCTTTAGGATTCCTCCGCATTAACGAAGGGCCGCTTCCCGGTCAGGCACACACGCGCCCCGAATTCGGGCGAGCGCGGTGCCCTAGGGGCTATTAAGTAGCCCCACTGTCAAACTCCTATGGCTAAGTGAAAGTGATAAAGCATTATAGTCCGGTTGCCTAGTTCGCCGCGCTATCACCTCCTTTGTAGGACCAAGACGTTGGATTAAGTGTGAAAAGGCGCCTTTTTGCGAACACCCCCGCATTATATGCGTGGGGGCTGAAGCCAACGACTACCATCTTTCATGTTATATACACATATACATTAACGGCCGCACATGAGGTATTATAATTCTTGCAAGCACAAGTATAAAAAGCTCTTATATTCTATCAAAATATTCCTTTTACAATAGCACATGCTATTTGAACACAACATCCTTCGAGCACTGCGCTTCTATTAAACGAGCGCCCGGAAGAACTTCCTCAAAGTAGTGCTTGGCAGGTACTCGGCTTTCGTCCGAATCCCGGGATGCAACAACACTGGCCTTCATATCCGCCCAGTATGTCTTGACATGGGCAAGAGCCATTTGTGCACCCTCTATGCATGCCGACCTCTTCAATGCATCAACATGAGGCACCGAACCAAGGAACTGTTGCACCAAACTAAAATAACTCTTCGGCTCTGGCTCTTCCAGCCACAAACGACTCGCAACATACCTCATGGCGAGTCCGGATAACCTGTTCAGCTCCGCCCAGGCGGCCAAATGGTCGGATACCAAAAGTGGGTGTTCTGAATTGTGGAACTGCGACCAAAAAAGTTCTTCCAACTCATGGTCACCTCGACCTCGGAAGTGTTCAGTTGCGTCTGCCGCACTCGCTGCCAAATCCAGATAAGTGTTTTCCGCACTCCACTGCCGGTCTAATGGAGCATACTTAGGATCCCCGAACTTCATCCGCAGCATATAGGGCTTTCCAGCCGTGATATCTTCGGCCTGGCGCAGCTCCTCCTTCATAGCTCTCATTGCAGAGCGAGTATCCTTGGCCTCGACAGTAATCTTCTCAAGGTCCTTCTGAGCCGCCCTCTCTTCTTGTTCGAGAAATTTACAGCGGTCGGCAGCATCCTTCAATTTTATAGCCATCTCGGCTATTACTTTCTTGCTCTGGCAGTGAGCAGCCTGTTCGGCTTTTAGCTCTTCAGCCGCCTTAACGGCAGCCGCATCACTTTTTCTAGCTTGCTCCTTGGCTCGGGCAAGTTCCGCCCGAATGTTCTCCACGGCAGCAGCACCATCTACATTAAGCACATATCTTATAAGGCACGAGCATCGAACTCCTCTTATCAGATGTCTGTGGAGCATACCTTGTGCCTCGTCTAGCCGCTTATTTACAAGCGCGATGTCGGCATCCGCCACGTCAAGTTGCCGCTTTAGCTCGGCAGGTTCATCAGTCCGGCTAGCCATCGAACGCCTCGCCACCTTCATAAAAAGGTGACATATTACACCTGGGGTTATGATCCTCTATGCGCCATCACTTTTGACGACACACAGAGTCTCAGGGGCTACTATTTATACAGGGCGCATTTTATATATGCGGCTCTACCAAAAGGTACACCTTTTCACGTGCCTCAAAGCCTGTCAGTAAACTCCTGGCGGCCTCGTACAATCCGCTTTCTGCGGATGAAATCCTTCCTATCACCGTGTTCATCAACGTACGGTGTTCTTCTGAGACGGACGCTCGCCCGAGCAGATACCTCAGCCCCTCCGACCGCGCACCAGAGGGTGCCGGACTAGCCCGACGACCCTTTTCAGGGTCCGGACTTGAAAAAACCCTCCGGGACGACATCTCGGGGTCGCCTGCCTCGTAAGACGGTGCAGCTAGGGGAGGCGTTTCGCTCTCCATCATCTCTGGACGAAGATCCCCTGAAGACGAGCTCTGTTGAGAAGGGTTGAGATCCGAATTGCAAGGTAATGTTTCGGTTATCTTCCTCAGAAATAAAACAGGGATGCCACTCATTTTGGAACCCCTCTCTTTACTTACGGCTCGGAGGAGAGCTGATCCCCTTGAGGGCGCAATGCGGCCGGGGCATTCTCCGGCGCCGGACCCTCTGACGAAGATTTCTTCCCCCGTTTCAAGGTCATCCCCTCCGGGTCTTTAGAGGCAGTCCTTTTCTTTCCCAGATTGGGGGAATTCTCAATTCATCCCTTCCCGACAGCCTCCTTCGCGGAGGCGGTAGCTCCTTGGTTCCCTTCTTCGCCCTCTGCCGAAAGTATAATCTCCAGCATCCTGGTTAACACGGGATCCGGCACGGTCTCGGGCAGGGGGGCTGGACACCTGATAAGCTTTGCCTTTGCTATCCACTCCTGTTTAAAGGATAGCTCTGTTAAAGGGCAATTTTATGATGAAAATACAGATCGCATGTCCAAATACGGGGCTACTTACCTGAGCATCCGGGTGATTGCAGCTCAGACCTGCGTCCTCGTACAAGTCCGGACACCTTGCTTGTGATGCGAAGAACAATTTGTACATCTCCACGGGCGTCGCACCCATAAAATGTTGGAGGACTCGCGGTCCCTCCGGATTAAATTCCCACAGGCAAAGAGGGCGACGTTGGCAGGGCAGCATGCGGCGAATCAGCATAACTTGCGCCACTACGGTCAAGTTAATATCTCTTTCTAGGAGATCTCGAACGCGGTCCTGCAGTAGGGGCACGTCTTTGGACGGCCCCCAGATAAGCCCTTCATGGACCCATGACGCTCGCCGTGGTGGGGGACCCGAGCGAAAAGCAGGTGGCGCCACCCATGTGGTGCCCCTGGGGGGCTGTGATGTAAAACCAGTCCCGTTGCCATAAGCCGAACTCCTCTTGGAAAGAGCCCTTGGGCCATGGAGCGTCGGTCATCTTGCTTATGATAGCTCCTCCGCACTCAGTGTGCTGCCCCTCGATCATCTTCGGTTCCACCTTGAAGGTTCTAAGCCACAATCCGAAGTGAGGAGTAATATGGAGGAAGGCCTCACACACGACAATGAATGATGAGATTTGGAGGATGGACTCCGGAGCTAAGTCATGGAATTCTAGCCCGTAATAAAACATAAGCCCCCTCACGAAGGGATCAATTGGGAAGCCTAGCCCCCGAAGGAAGTGAGATGTGAACACCACGCTCTCACCGGGCCGGGGAGTGGGAATGGCCTGCCCTTGAGCAGGCAGCCTATGCGAGATTTCGCCGGTTAGGTACCGGACATCTCTCAGCTTTCGCACGTCTTCTTCCGTAACGGAGGAAGGCATCCACCGGCCTTGAAGGTCGGAGCCGGACATCGTCGAAGGTCTGAAGTGCCTAAAACTTGAGCTTTGGGTGTTGGAACTCGAAGCGAGGGGCGGATTCGATTGGATCGAAAAGAAAGGAGTCGAGCCTTGGTCTCTTTATAAAGGAGTTGAATACCAAGAGCCCTCCCCGTAACCTTTTGGGACTCGCTTTCAATTAGGGAGTCATACCAAAGGCGCGGTTGGGTTACCCACGCCCGTATTGATGAGAATCCCGAAAGAAGGGGACACGATCTCTGCTTTGACAAGACGTGCCAAGGAAACCGCCTCGCTAAACGCGCTGAGGTGGAACAGTAAAATGATTCGAATAAAGGCTTGGCCGTGGCGTGATGTCATGCTGCGGAATACGTCAGCAGATTAGATTTGTGCAGATATTATTCTCTCTACGGTGGTATGTGGAACTTATTTTGCAGAGCCGGACACTATCCTTGTGTTCAACATCTTCTATGAAGTATTCGGAGGAGGAACCCGCCTTGCAATGCCGAAGACAATTTGCGCGCCGGACTCGTCGTCATTGAAGCCTGGTTCAGGGGCTACTGAGGGAGTCCTGGATTAGGGGGTGTCCGGATGGCCGGACTATGACCTTTGGCCGGACTCCCGGACTATGAAGATACAAGATTGAAGACTTCGTCCCGTGTCCGGATGGGACTTTCCTTGGCGTGGAAGGCAAGCTTGGCGATATGATATGAAGATCTCCTCCCATTGTAACCGACTCTATGTAACCCTAGCCCTCTCCGGTGTCTATATAAACCGGAGAGTTTTAGTCTGTAGGACGAACAACAATCATACCATAGGCTAGCTTCTAGGGTTTAGCCTCTCCGATCTCGTGGTAGCTCAACTCTTGTACCACCCATATCATCAATATTAATAAAGCAGGAGTAGGGTTTTACCTCCACCGAGAGGGCCCGAACCTGGGTAAAAACATCGTGTCCCTTGTCTCCTGTTACCATCCGCCTAGACGCACAGTTCGGGACCCCCTACCCAAGATCCGCCGGTTTTGACACCGACACCCATCACTAGCACGGCACAACACATAAGAAGGGTTAAAGTCGCCGGCTTTGTTGGAAGGGGTGGCTTTGCCCTTTTTGACATCACCACCCTTCACATTGTTCTTCTTCTCCTTAGGAGCACCCTCTCCCTCCTTCACAAAAGTTTGCTTGAGAGGAGGAGGTCATTTGGTCTTGTCGTTCTTCTTCTTGTTCTTGGACTTGGGTGCGAACCCAACTACCTCCTTGGCCACAACTTCCTTTTGATTGCTCAAAAGGTCGTTGAGGTTCTTCTCACCTTGTATGCACGTCACAAGGCCTTTCTTGAGTTGCTCCTTCAACTTGGAATTCTCCTCCACAATATGCACATGCTCACAACATGGGTTAGTGGCATTTGCATTATCAATTAATACCATATGAGGAAAGGTGGCCTTTTCTTTGGTTAGCTTAACTTGGAGTTGATCATGAGACTCCTTGAGGCTAGCCTGAGCACCCTTCAAGACCTTGTGGGCCTTGTCAAGTATATCAAACTCCTCCTTGAGTCTAGCATGATCAACGCCAAGTTTAGCCTTCTCGGAAGTTAGCACACGAGACACAACAAGGGCATTATCAAGATCTTTCTTTAACTTGGCATGGTCATTGTTGTGTGACTCTTCAAGAGTCAAACGATGCCCACGCTCTTCCTCAAGAGCATTAGAGAGATCCGATATCTCATCGGCATAGTCACGACTATGACCTTCCATCTTAGAGATGGTTTCTTCATGAGCCTCGATCATGTCATTGGCTTCACCAAGTTGTTCCAAGAGAGCAACAAAGTGCTTCTTGGATTTGCCTTTGAGCTTACTCATAAAAGACTCAAATTCATTCACTTCCTCATTAGACCCCACACTTTCATCAATGCCATCCGTCAAGGAGGGATTAGTAATGATGGTGGTTTTGATGTTGGGGGTTACCTTGTTGGTGGCTTTAGCCATGAGACACTTGGCGGTGATGTTCTCATTGGGTGAGTCAAAGAGGGACACCCGTGGAGTTGTGGCAATGGCAATGAAGGCCATGGCCATGGCTTCACTATCTTCATCATCATCGTCATCCTCATGGTATTCTTCTTGAACCACCAACCCTCGAGTAGGAGTCTTTTTGGTGAAGTTGTTCTTGTTGGGGAAGGACTTGGCTTTGTCTTTTTAGATGAGCTTGCCACCATTGTCTTCCCGCTTCTCGTAAGGGCAATCCACAACAAAATGGCTCACATTGCCATAATTGTAACATGTTCTCACGCGTTGCTTGCCCTTGAACCCACTTGAGTTGTTCTTGTTGAAGTTGGGCCTTGTGTTCTTCTTGCTCCAAAATTTCCTTGAAGCAAGAGCCATGTGCTCATGATAATCATATTTTGTATCTTCAGGGTTGCTCTCCTCATCTTCCTCTTCTTCCTCTTATTCCACAATAACATTGGCCTTCAAGGCAAGGTTGGGCTTCTTTTCCCTTTGAGAGCGTAACACCGCATTGTCGGCGGTCTTGTCCAAGATCCTCATTGCCACAAACTCATCCAACACTTCATTTGAGGTCTAAGAGTGGAAGTTCGGTCTTTGACGGATGACGGAGGACAAGGCCTTGTGGTAAGGCATCATTGCTTTGAGGAACTTGTGGTTGATCCAATTGTCATCTGTGTCCTTGCTCCCATGATCTCGGAGTGAGATCGCAAGTTTGGTTACTCTCCAAAAGAGCTCACGAGGTTCTTCATCTTCTTTCATTGCAAACTCATCGGCTTCATCTTGCACCACTTCATAGTTGGAGCGTTGAATGCTTGCGCTTCCCTTATAGAGGGAAACAACACAATGCATATATGGAAGATCTTGGGGGCATCTTTGGCCATGGCGAAGGGTCAAAGATGAGGGAGATCTTCGGGTAGAACTGCATCTTGAATGATGAAGAGAGCATTCTCATTGAATTGATTGTCCACGGCTTCTCTAGGGGTGAAGTTGCCTCGGTCATGTGGATGGAAACCTTCTTCAATGATTCTCCAAAGATTAGTATTCACATGATTTAAATGACGCTTGAAGCGATATACCCAAGAATCAAAGTCCTCATTTTTCACAATCTTAGGAGGAGGGCCGACATGATTTAAATGAGTAGAAGGAATCGGTCCTCCATAAATTGGAGGTGCCACATGGGCAAAGATGCTGGTGCCATTTCTACCACTAGTAGAAGGATCCTTTTCACTAGTAGCTTCCCCCTTGTCGGAGTTAGTATCCGTCACCTTGTCAGTGGGATCACCCACTTTCAACGGCGAGGTAGATAGTTTAAGTCCTTCTAAGAATTTATTAAACATGCTTTCAACCTCGGTTGTCATGGAGGTTTTCAATGTGTCCAAAGCCCCATTGAATTCCTCACGAGACACGCGGTTCCCCCATCACCCGTAGACGAGCTCGGATTCACACCAGAGTGCTCCTCCCTACCGTCTACGGTGTCAACCATACTCTTCGGATGGCAAAGTCCTTAATAAAGAGACGAGACGCTGATACCAAATGAAAGGATCGATATAGTTGACTAGAGGGGGGGGTGAATAGGCAACTAACAATTTTTAGCTTTTCTTTACCAAATTAAACTTTGCATCAAAGTAGGTTGTCTAGATATGCAACTAAGTGTGCAACCTATATGATGCAACAACAACAAGTGCACAAGCAAGCAAGGGATACAACACAAATAAGCTTGCACAAGTAAAGGCACGAGATAACCAAGAGTGGAGCCGATGAAGACGAGGATGTGTTACCGAAGTTCCTTCCTTTTGAGGGGAAGTACGTCTCCGTTAGAGCGGTGTGGAGGCACAATGCTCCCCAAGAAGCCACTAGGACCACCGTATTCTCCTCACGCCCTCACACAATGCGAGATGCCGTGATTCCACTATTGGTGCTCTTGAAGGCGGCGACCGAACCTTTACAAACAAGGTTGAGGCAATTTCCACAACTTAATTGGAGGCTCCCAACGACACCACGAAGCTTCACCACAATGGACTATGGCTCCGCGGTGACCTCAACCGTCTAGGGTGCTCAAACACCCAAGAGTAACAAGATCCGCTAGGGATTAGTGGGTGGAATCAAATTTCTCTTGGTGGAAGTGTAGATCAGGGCCTTCTCAACCAATCCCGAGCAAATCAACAAGTTTGATTGGCTAGGGAGAGAGATCGGGCGAAAATGGAGCTTGGAGCAACAATGGAGCTTTGGGGGAAGAGGTAGGTCAACTTTGGAGAAGAAGACCCCCTTTTATAGTGGGGGGAACAATCCAACCGTTACCCCCTAGAACAGCCCCGCAGAGGGCGGTACTACCACAGGGGGCATCGGTACTACCGCTAGCCCCAGCGGTACTACCGCTCCCCCTCGCGGTACTGCCGTGCAGCCAGGGAGGGCAAGCAGATGGGCAGGGGATGGACCCAGAGCGGTACTGCCGCGATGGTAGGGCGGTACTACCGCTCTTGAGCGGTACTACCGCTTCTACTTCCGCTGCTTAGTGCCGCACAATCCGACACGAGGGGCGACCCCCTCGAGTCGACGTGGTAGGAGCCTAGTACCGCAGTGGTACTACGGCTGAGGACCCACAGGCAGTACTACTGCTGCAAAGCGGTACTGCCGCCTATGGCTCTTGAGCGGTACTACCGTTGGGCACCACGGTACTACCGCTGGGACCAAGCCAAAACCCATAGAAGGGGAAGAAAGCCTCCATCGAAGCGGGAAGGCTCAGTGGGTGCAAAACGGATGTGTACGTGTTGATTCCACCCTAGCCTTACCAACAGCGGATCCCCTCTTGATAGTACGGTGACTCCTACGAAACATGTCCACCAAAATAGAAACGAAAGAGCTACACCATCTTGATTAGAACTCCGAGGGGAAGGAATTGTCTCATGCCAAAGGATAGATCTCTGAAATGCTCAAAGCACACGATTAGTCCGCAAACGTGTTGTCATTAATCACCAAAAATACATTGAGAGAGATATGCCTTAACAAGAGTTTTGAAAGGCCACTACTTTCCCGACACTGACTTCATGCATGCTACTATACCCAAGTCGGCGTCGGCCACTTGGAGGGAGATCATGGCCGGGAGGGAGGCCCTACGATCTGGACTGATTTCCCGCGTGGGCGATGGCTCCTCCATTTCGGTTTGGAATGACAAGTGGATTCTAGGTACAATATCCATGTCTCCTATTTTTCGACCACAACATACGACTGTTGAGCGTGTGTCAGAGCTTATTGATCCATCTAACTGGTCGTGGAGACAAGAACTTGTTTGTCATACTTTCATTGCTCCGGATGCTGAAGCAATATTGAATATACCTATTCGGCAAGGAGGAGGAGATGATTTTCTTGCATGGGCATTCGAAAGATCGGGGAAATACACTGTGAAGTCGGCGTACCGTGCTCTCGTGACTCAGAAAGAGCGAGCTGCTCTAGAGGAAGGGACGGCTACCGGAACCTCAAAGGAAGATACACAATTGTGGAAATCCCTATGGAAATTGAATGTCATCCCGAAGGTTAGAGTGTTCTGATGGAGGGTTCTTCGTGGTATTCTCCCAGATGAAGCCACTCTTAACTATCGACATATTGCAGAGATTCGTCGATGCAAAGTTTGTTTGGCTATAGACGAGAATTTGGAGCATGCACTCATACATTGTTCACATGCGAAATGCTTCTGGGAAGAAGCGTACGCTGTGCCTCGTCTTCATCCAGATTCATGGGCGCGGGATATCACATGTGATCCTCGGTTTACTGATGACGACCGCGCCAAGATCACAACAATAATGTGGTCCATCTGGCACTCCAGGAACCGGATCAAGCACGGCGAAGAGGGAAAGAATCCCATGGCGACGATCAGGGCTACCAAGGAGGCGATTGCCCTTCTTCATCTTCCACGTTGAGATGCGATGATCCTGCCTGGTTTCGGTTGGAGACCACCTGATGAGGGACTCGTCAAGATCTCCACGGACAGTGCCTTAAACCTTGCAGATGGCAAAGGAGGTGCGGGAGGGGTGGCTAGATCCTCTTCGGCGCTCCTAGGAGCATGGTGCAAACCATATTCGGGTATTTCTGATCCCTTGATTATGGAGGGATTATCACTACGAGATGGAGCTCGGTTCGCTTCACTTCGACGATTCTCGCATGTGGTCATGGAAACTGATTGCTTGAAAATGGTGACGTTCTGGAACACTCGCCACAATTCTCGGTCAATTGTGGCTCCTTTATTGTTAGAGATAGGAGAGCTATGTAATAATTTTACTTCATTTGATATTCAGCATGTATCCAGGTCAGCTAATGTTCCGGCGCATCTGTGTGCAAAGCGCGCTTGCACTCTGAATATGACCGATAGCTGGCTTGACGAGACTCCAGACTTCTTGTTGACCAGAATGCCTTTATATGAATAAAGCTCTCTGGTTTCCCCGAAAAAAAAAAAGATTTCACGGCCTTCCCTCTATTGTTCTTTCATTCCACAAAAGCGGCTACTGTGCTAGCTACCAGGTAGCAAACGAAATGCTCCCCGTGCCCCGACCCTTCCGCTCTCGCTCCTCGCCGCAGCCCACCCCTGCTCCAGTCCGGCGGGCTTTCTCGTCTCCACTACCCAGTCTGGACCTCTCAAGGCACCCTTCAGGCCATCTCGACGTGGCGTAGGAAGACCACTGGCCGCTGCCGCCACCGCGATCGCGTCCACCCGCCACGCGCGGCAGCTGTTCGACGCAATGCCGGCCTCGCCGCGAGACGCCATCTTCTGCGCCACCAACGCACGCGTCTAGCCGCGGCAGTGCCGGCCTTGCCCCAGTGCGAGCGTGCGCTTCTTTGGCCGCGCGGTGGCGTTTCCTAGGTGCGCGAACGGCACGGCCCTGCCCTCTCCACCCCCGTCCCGCTTCTTATTTAATTTTTCCTTTTGTGGCAATTTTGTTTTCTCCTATGAACTTCATACCATGAGCACAATATTTTTTTGAATAAGTGAATACAAGAAATTAGTTGCAACCAGACGTGCTCAAGTTGATCCCTTCTCCATACCAGAAAGGCAGCTCGGTTTTCCCAGATCGCCGCCTCCTGCTTTCGCTTACCCTAATTGCTGAAGGAGATTTCTACGGCAGAAAAACAGGCTTGCCTAAACCGCTGTGGTCGACGCCAATCACACTACACCGCGCGGTGCCGCCGAAGCAGGCCACGTTGTGGGTGGACTGTGGACGAGCTCGAGGACACGGAGCTAGGAGGTGAGGTTCTTGTTCAATTCCTGCATCTTCCGTCTAGCTTTCCTTGGTCAGGTCAATACAATAGGCTGTGTGCTACGTACTGCCGGTGTTTGGTTTGTGCCAAGTCAGGTCTGGCTCTCTGTGATGTGTAATGGGTGTGCTCTTGAGTTGGCTGTATGTGGTGGTGTTACTGATCTGATCAGGCAAAGTTCTTGTTCAACTTTTGCATCTTCCATCCTGCTTTTCTTGACCAGATCAATGCCTTTGCGTGTAAACGTTCTTAGCGCAACCGGAGCACTTTTACTGATTTGATCATCTCGTTAAGTCCAGCAGGAAGTTCGATTGCCAGCATTTAGGTCAATAATGTTACCATATTATTAGTGTAGTTATATTGCCTTTGAATGAGAATGACTAATTATTTTTCATGATTTATAGGAATGGATGATGGGATCAGTGGCGTTCAAGAATCAAGTGACATGTCTATTTCGAGCGATGGCGACGGCATTAAGCAACGAAAGGAAAGCAATGTGGAGCTTGCACATGGCCTTGCTGAAGCTCAATCATATGGATCACTTGGAGAACCTGAAGTGGGGATGACCTTTGATACCGAGAATGAGGTGAGAGAGTACTACAACACATATGCTAAAGCAAAAGGCTTCGGTGTGACGAGAAGGAGTTCACACAGAGATGATAATGGACAACTGAAGTACCTTACGTTTTCCTGCTCTCGCTATGGTAAGGCTCAGTCCAACTCAGGAAATATGTTGAAGCCAAGTCGAACAGCCGGGACAGGATGTAAAGCTAAAATCAATATTACCCGTGCTCCTGATGGGAGGTTTCATCTTTCGACGGTCATTTTGGATCATAATCATACATTAAGTCCACCTAAACCTCGGCGGTTCAGATGCAACAAAAAGTTAGACTTCTGTGTCAAGCGAAGTCTTGAACTGAATGACCCGGCTGAAATACGAGTAAGCAAGAGTTCAGCCATACCTCGTGTCACACACTTTGACATCGAGAAGCAATTTCAATCAGCTTATACAAATTTGAAGTTCAAAGAATTTCAAGAAGAGCTAACACAAACTATGTACTGTGATCGGAAGTTGATGCAAAAGGAGGGGGCGATAGAAATGTATGAAATCACCGAGGATGTGCTGATTGACGAAGATAAAGGATGGAGAAAAGATATTGTGCACCATGTATACTTCAGTGAGGAAGAGTTTGAAGTTAAGTGTTCATGTCGCCGCTTTGAGTTCACTGGTATTCTCTGTAGGCATGTGTTATGTGTGCTCACTCACAAGAAAATCAAGGAGGTTCCTCCACAATACGTCTTTGATTGGTGGAAAAAAAATGTGAACAGAAAGCACAACTTTATCAGATGCACATATGGCGGCATGGAAGACACTCTTGCTGCAGAACGTTTTGATAGATTGTGCAATTCTTTCTACCCAGTTGCAGAGATAGGCGCCATGTCAGATGATTCATGCAATGCTTTGATGGAAGAGCTTCACACCCTGAAAATTCGATTCTCTAGCAACTCAAGTTCTGAAAATGGTAAGGAACATGTTGCTACACGGGAAGATGCACCTTTGAATGGAAAGACAACAAGTAAAACTACACCAAGTCCAATAGCTGTCAGGTGTGCTCGATGTCCTCCTTCACCGAGAAAACAATCTATGCTTGATAAGCTTATTTGTCAAGCAAACGAAAAGAAGAAGGAAGCTGAACAAAAGGTATTGTTGCATATATTATGTTTGTTTGTAAGCTACTTTTTATAAAAACTCGCTAATTTTGCATTTATTTCAGGCTTCCTCCACAAATTTGAACAAGAAAAGGCCCCGTAAAAATAGAAAATCATCAGTGGATGATATTCTAGAACAACATATTATGGAACATTCGGTATGTAATCTTGTTCTCAGTTGTTCAATAATATATTTTCATGTATTTTCTAAGCTAACAGCTTTGCATTCTGAAACAGAGTCAGCAACCTGTTTGTTTGGATGGCCCAGCTAGTAGCATCACATCTCAGGTATATTTGTTTCTCATCTTTTTATTTGTAGCAAACACCTGAGTATCCATGTCATTTTTATGACTTCATTTGGAGCAGAGAACATTTGACTTGGCTATTACCACTAGCAACATAAATCCATCTGTGACAGCTACAATACCATCTGGAGGTTCATCGACAATGGTTATGCCTCAAATTCTTGGAGAATACACACTTATGCCATTTCAAGTTCAACAAGGATCGGCTATAGTGTCCAGCTCTGCAGAACTACACTTTGATGGAATTGGAGGGCTCAACAATACGGTGGACCGGAGTTAGACAGGATTTATGTAATTTGAAGATGTTGGATGCTGTATTTTTAGTGTAGTAGCTGTAGCTGATAGGCACCAGGGCACTAGAATGTAGACACATTTATGTTTATCTTCTGGTCTCTCCCCTAAGTACTAGAACTGATTACAAAATTATTATACATTTGCAATTTTTTAAGGATATGTGTGTACGTGTGTGCACATTTTGCAATTTGCCATGGATACGCCATATGTGCATATGACTGGGAGCTTTCTATTCCAACTGTTTGTTTCAAGTTCTAGTTGTGCATCGTACAAGCAGGTTATGCCCTTCTTTTTCATGTGCTTCAGGATATATGTAGTGTAAGATGGCTCTTCCATGTCAATCTTGTCTAAAGCTTGATAATCTTGTCTAAAGCATCACCGTGCTACTAACCCCAGCTTGATAATCTTTATTTATCATTCTCAGCAATCAATCACAGAAAAATATCACCTCTGTACCAAAATGTAAGAGTTTTTTGATGGCATAAAAAACGTCTTGCATTTTGTTACAGATTGAGTACTACATAAGGATGTTTCTAGCAGATAGATTTCTTTTTCATGATCCTAGTTGGAAAAAGTATGATCACTAAAGTACGTAGTGATCTAAACGCTCTTTGTATTTCTTTACAGAGGGAGTACACGTCCCTCATGCTTTACAATCTTTCAAACTTTCCAGAACTAGACAACCTTGGTTTTATTGATAAGATCGGAGTTTACAACCGCACAAATGCATTTAACGCAAAGTACAAGTTACAATCAACAGCAACCACACGAGCAATTCTCTGTTCGGAAGTTGCGCATTCCAGTTATCTTCTGTTCCAGAGACAAGTGCATGATTTGGAACCTACTCATGTGCTAATTGTTTTTGGTCTCTTTTGATTTGGGAAACTGCACTTGGTGCTTCTTGCCGGACTGCACGGAGAATATAATCTAGGCTGGAGTGCCTGTATGCTGCCTCTCCCTGCAAAGGAGAAACAATAAAAGCAGAGTCATTTTCCCATTCATTTTCAGTGGCACACCGACAGGTTTGTCCAGGCCGTTCCGAGCCGAACGCCGTAGAGGCAAGCATGGACTTCAGCTCCCTCATGACGCGCACCTGCCTTTGGGTCACTGACATGTGAGCCAGCCACCTGTTGGGCCCACATGTCATAGACACAAAGGTAGGTGCCTTAAGGCACCGAAACCTCCTCCGCTCCCTCAGCACTCAGGCATCTCACATGTTTTTCTTTTTCTTTTTTCATTAAACATTGTCAGTGGAAGGATGAACAGAATTCAGAACAAACTGGACTGAATTTACACAAAGGTAACATGTGCTGTCAGGTTCCACAGACTGTCAGGAGGCATAACTGCTAAGCTACCAAGCGGTTAGTTTTCGGCGCTGCAATTCGTTGATCTGGGTCGAGATCCCTGAGGTTGCCTGACAACACGCCCAGAGTGTTGCCACACGAAGAGCCAGTATGTTGCGCCGCTCTCCATGGGGCTAGCCGCCCCTGCCCTGCCGCCAGCCCGTTGTGTAGCACCACCAGTACCGAGAGCGCACGTCCTGCACGCAGCGACATCTGAATGCAGTTATCTGGCCGCATGCTTTTTTATGGGGGTGCGTGCATTAATTGTGCTGAAACAACTCATGTAGTACTAAGTACAGATGAATACGGTTGATGAAGGTACGTTTCTCCTGTCCCTGCCGTGCTAGGTGGGTCCGGAAGAAAGAGTGAAGACTCTTGGACCCGGCTTGCCTGCTCCCTCCCCATGCTTCCATCCGTGCTCCCACTTTATCCTACGGCTGTCTTTTTTTCTTTTCTTTTTCTAATCTAATCACCTCCTCCTCTGATTTTAAGGGGGTGGAGCCGGGTTTTATTTTATTCCAATCGAATCAAGATACGTACGCGGGAGCACGGATGGGCACACGCGGGAGAGCAGGCAAGTCTCGTCCACGGGCATGTTCTGTACGGCACCACTTTTTGGTTTTAACTTGCCCACGTCCTTTTTTGTCAGGCTTGATCCGGCACTCACACCAAGTTAGACCAAAATTTTACTGCCAAACCAAAGAATAATATGCCCGTAAGGGCATCTACAACGCCGGGCGCTAAGAGCAAGCGCTAGGATTAATATCCTTCCTGATCGGCAGTTAAGCCAACAAATCCTGGCGTTCACCTCGGCATGGACGCAAAAGCTGGAGGCGGCCGCTTAGCTGTTTTTTCCTTCCCGCACGAGTAGGAACGATGAGTCCAGGCGTCCAGCGATTGATTTCTGGCTGGTTTCACGATTAGTTAGCGCCTATGACTAGCGTCAAGAGTTGGGTCACAGAGGCGCTTAGCATAATTTTTATTTTAGGAAATTATTATTTTTCCTTCTTAAGCGTCTACCGAAGCGTCTTGCATTGGAAATGCCCTAATTGAACTTGTTCTGGTGAGCGCCATGAAAGACGGGTGGGTAAAGTTTTTTGGTAAAAAGAAGAAATAAGGCTCCAACAAAAAGGTTTAAGTCGTATTAATTACTCTTTCATGAGATAAACAAACTGGTATTCTCACAATCTTTACCGGCATGCATGCTGTGGCAATTTGAGGTAATAAATCTTTGTTGCTGGTATTCTGTTTCCATCTGATAGATTTGTTCGTGGCGATTTGAAAAGCTGGGAAAATTTGCTAGCTCGCTGTGTAGTATCTTCTATTTGTCAGGTGGGTAAGCTTTTGTCACGGAGAAATTATGATATATGTAGACTTGGCCAGCCTCTGGCCACTGCTGCGCTTTGCAGGTACTCTGGTCTTACGTGATAAAATGAATTGAGGCCCCACGCTACACAGACCCGTGCACCGTGCGCTGCGGTTTGAAGCAGCTCGTGTCAGGTCATGCTGTCAGAGAATACGCATATACAATAGCCAACGTTGGGGCTATACTCTAACTAGCAGGCTCCCTGATTGGAATCGCGAAGTTACTGGCGCCGTCGATGCCGTGCGTGCCGCTGCCGCTGCTTCCATCGATGCACTTCTCCGCCAGTACCTTGGCAAAAGACTTGCCATTCCATTGATTAAGGAAGAAAGTTTTAGACAGAAACCGCAAACCGGCAAATAAAAGGACTATTCTCGCGACACTACAACACCTAAATGTTTCGCTCCAGCCAAAGCCCAAAGCGATACCTCCTGCTTGATTTTGTCGATGATTGTCATGGAAGCGGCCGCTAAGTTGCGAAAGACTCTAGCATTGCGCTCCGATCAAACCTCCCAAGAGATGAGCATCATGAGGGAGGCGAGCGCCTTGAAGCCCTTGTCACCCAAGTAGACGTGGTGATGTGATGCATGCTGGGCCATGTGAGGACATCATTCCAAATGTGCATGGTGTAGCGGCACTGGAAGAGTAGATGAGCCGCGGTTTCTTGGGTTTGCTTGCAAAGAGGGCATAGACCGCAATTAGGCCAACCACGGCGGCTCAAGCGGTCCGAAGTCCAAATCCTATCTTGAAGAACGAGCCAAGCAAAAAACTTGCACCGAGGGGGCGCCCACATTGTCCACACTAAATGGACAGGTCCGAGGTGGTGAGGCCTTCAAACTGAGCCTTGTAAGCCGAGGATGCAGAATATATCCCATCTTTGGTGAACTTCCATATAATTGAGTCTTCAACGTCGTCATCGAGGGCCATCGTTGCTAGTTTGTCCCAAAGATTAGCAAACTGTTGGATGTGTTCAAGGGAGAGGCCATTAAAGCTGTCAATATTCGCAATCCATTGATTGTTGGCCATAGCTTGCTGAACCGAGGAGTTTTTCTTGCAAGAGAGGTCGTAGAGGTTGGGAGCGATGTCACAAGGGCACAATCCTCCTCGCCAAGATGAATTCCAGAACCTTGCTGTCCTTCCATTTCCAACAGTGACTGTAGTGGCTGCCGCAAAGAAATGACGGTCGTCATCCGTGCACGGCACTCCCATACCAATCCATGGCTTGCTCTTATATTTCCACTCAAACCATAAACACCGAAGTCTCAGGGCCCTAGCAAATTGTTCAGAATGAGCACTCCCAAGCCACCCTTGTTCTTTGGTTTGCAAACAAGGTCCCAGTTTACCTTGCATTTCCCTTAGGAAACCTTGTTCGTGCCCACCCAAAGATATGCACGGCGGATGCTATCATTTTTCTAAAGGATCTCCACCGGTATGTCAAGAGGAGTGAGATGATATATTGCGATGGCCGTTAGGATGATGACCCACAAGTGTAGGGGATCTATCGTAGTCCTTTCGATAAGTAAGAGTGTCAAACCCAACGAGGAGAAGAAGGAAATGATAAGCGGTTTTCAGTAAGGTTTTATCTGCAAGCACTGAAATTGTAGGTAATAGATAGTTTTGTGATAAGATAAATAGTAACGAGCAACAAGTAAATAAAGTGCAGCAAGGTGGCCCAATCCTTTATGTAGCAAAGGATAAGCCTGGACAATTCTAATAATGAGAAAGGAGCTCCCGAGGACACATTGGGAATTATCGTCAAGCTAGTTTTCATCACGTTCGTAAGATTCGCGTTCAGTACTTTGATAATTTGATATGTGGGTGGACCGGTACTTGGGTACTGCCCTAACTTGGACAAGCATCCCACTTATGATTAACCCCTATTGCAAGCATTCGCAACTACAAAAAGGAGTATTAAGGTAAACCTAACCACAACATTAAACATATGGGTCCATATCAACCCCTAACGAAGCAACGCATAAACTAGGGTTTAAGCTTCTGTCACTCTAGCAACCCATCATATACTTATTACTTCCCTATGCCTTCCTCTAGGCCCAAATAATGGTGAAGTGTCATGTAGTCGACGTTCACATAACACCACTGAGGAAAGACAACATACATCTCATCAAAATATCGAACGAATACAAATTCACATGACTACTAATAGCAATACTTCACCCATGTCCTCAGGAACAAACGTAACTACTCACAAAGCATATTCATGTTCATAATCAGAGGAGTAATAATATGCATAAAGGATCTGAACATATGATCTTCCACCAAGTAAACCAATTAGCATCAACTACAAGGAGTAATCAACACTACTAGCAACCCACAAATACCAATTTGTGGTTTTGATACAATATTGGATACAAGAGATGAACTAGGGTTTTGAGAGGAGATGGTGCTGGTGAAGATGTTGATGGAGATTGACCCCCTCCCGATGAGAGGATCGTTGGTGATGAGTTGGTGATGATTTCCCCCTCACGGAGGGAAGTGTCCCCGGCAGAACAGCTCCGCCAGAGCCCTAGATTGATTCCGCCAAGGTTCCACCTAGTGGCGGCGGAGTTTCGTCTCGTAAGCTTGCCCACGATTTTTTCCAGGGTAAAAGTGATGATATAGCAGAAGATGGACGCCGGAGGCCCACCAGGGGGCCCAGGAGATAGGGGTCGCGCCCTACAGGGGGGCGCCCTGTCTCCTGGACAGGGTTAGGGCCCCCTGGCCTATTTTTTCGCTCATAAATTCTTATTAAATCCAAAAAGTTGTTTCGTGGAGTTTCATGACTTTTGGAGTTGTGCAGAATAGGTTTCCAACGTTTGCTCCTTTTCCAGCCAGAATTCCAGCTGCCGGCATTCCCCCTTTTCATGGTAAACCTTGTAAAATAAGAGAGAATAGCCATAAGTATTGAGATATGATGTGTAATAACAGCCCATAATGCAATAAATATTGATATAAAAGTATGATGCAAAATGGACGTATCAACTCCCCCAAGCTTAGACCTCGCTTGTCCTCAAGCAGAAGCCGAAATTGAAAAATATGTCCACATGTTTAGAGATAGAGGTGTCGATAAAAATAAAATACAGACATGAGGGCATCATGATCATTCTAATAACAGTAGCATATATAGATTTTGTCATATGATTTCCTATGCTCAAGTAATAAGCAATTCACAATGTCAAGTATGGTTCATAAACTTCATTGGGAACTAACAAACTATAATCTCAGTCATTAAAGCAATTGCAATTTATCGTAACATTAGAAAGAGTCAATAATAGAGCTTTTTAACAAGCTCGCATACTCAACCATCTCGTAGTCTCCCATAATTGCTAACACTCACGCAATACTTGTGGTTATAGAGTTTCAGCCGGACACTGAGAAAGATAGGGGCTTATTGTGTTGCCTCCCAACGTATTCACCTTTAGGTGATGTCAACAATAATAGCCCATGCCAACTTACATCCAATTGGATATATGTATCATGATCTTTCAAACACGAGGAGCTTGCCAAAGGATAAAATGAAAAAGGGGAAAGGTGAGGATCACCTTGACTCAAGCATAAAGTAAAAACATAAAGTAAAAGATAGGCCCTTCACAGAGGGAAGCAGAGGTTGTCATGCGCGTTTAGGGTTGATGCATGAAATCTTAATGCAAAAGAACGTCACTTTATATTGCCCCTTGTATGTGGACCTTTATTATGCAATCCGTCACGTTTATTACTTCCACAACAAGTTCGTACAAAGCTTATTTTCTCTACACTAATAAGTCATACATATTTAGAGAGCAATTTTTATTGCTTGCACCGATGACAACTTACTTGAAGGATCGTACTCAATCCATAGGTAGGTATGGTGGACTCTCATGGCAAAACTGGGTTTGAGGATATTTGGAAGCACAAGTAGTATCTCTACTTGGTGCAAGGAATTTGGATAGCAAGAGGGGGAAAGGCAAGCTCAACATGTTTGGAAGGTCAATGACAATATACTTTAACTGAGATGTCGGAAAACATAAACCATTACGTTGTCTTCCTTGTCCAACGTCAACTCTTTTAGCATGTCATACTTAATGAGTGCTTCACAATCATAAAAGATGTCCAAGACAATGTATTTATATGTGAACCCCTCTTTCCTTATCACTTCCTATTAATTGCAACGATGACCAAGGCTACGTTCATCAACTCTCAACAATTTTTATGCCTCATACTTTCTATGTGTGAAGTTATCACTATCCATAAGATCAATATGAACTCTTTTGTTCTTTCTACTTTCTCAAGATCATAGCAACATAGCAAAGCCCTTGACTCAACACTAATCTTTATTATAGATAGCACACAGACTCGATTACATAAAGAGATCACAATGCAAAACTCAAAACTACTTGATATCAGAACTTCAATCTACTAGATCAAGATACTACTAAAAGGATCAAACTAAATAAAGCGTTAAAGATAGGAGTGTGATGGTGATACGATACCGGGGCACCTCCCCCAAGCTTGGCAGTTGCCAAGGGGAGTGCTCATACCCATGTGATTATTTCTTTGGAGGTGGTGAAGTGGGAGTTGTTGATGCTGTAGGCTTGTCGTCCGTCTTCCAAGGCATAGGCTCTCCATCATAAAAGGATGATCGAGTCTCCGGGATCCTTAAATCTGCAGCCAAACTCATTCGCTTGAATCTATATTCATACTCACAGTTCAGGTTTTGCAGGTCATAAATCTGGGCTTGGAGGTGCTCGATTTTCTCTTGAAGCTTGAAGATGGTCTCCCCAATGACTTTGGCATCCAGCTTGTGGTTGTTGGTGAACTCCGTGATCATCATCTGGTTGGCTTGAGTCCACGCTCCACCATTCCTTGACAATTGAAACCTTCTTGCTCCATGGCTTCGAGCTTTGTGTCCATGCTCCCGGTACGCCTTGGTCCCTCCACATCGCGGATGTGCAGCACCCCCTCACGCATCTCAATGGTTTGAGGGTGATGCAGCACCTCTGCGAGATAGGGGTTGATAACCCTCTTGAAAAACTTGTCCTTGGGAGCACTTGGAGACGACATGATGCTCTAGATCTGAAACAGAAACAGCTCGAAATGAAAACAGAGGATATTTGCGTGATACGGTGGTCAAAACCTTCGGGAGTATATATAATGAATTTTTACCGGCCAAAATACGTAACATACAAGAAAACGGAGTCCGGGAGTCACACAAGATGCCCACGAGATAGGGGGCGCGCCCTACAGGGGGGGGGCGGCCTCCTCTCTCGTGGGAGCCTCGTGTCCCTTCCGGACTACTTCTTTCTTCCTAAAATTCTTAAATAATCCAAAACTGATAAAAATTGACATTAGAGTTGTTTTGGAGTCGGTTTACTTACCGTACCACGTACCTATGCCTTTTCGGAGTCTGGAACGTTCTGAAAAGTGTCTGTTATGTATTCCTCGGGGGTTATGGTTTCAATAATATTAGTTTCAACATTGATAGGATTACCTGAAATATAATGTTTAATTCTTTGACCGTTAACCACCCTCGGATTTGTGCCTTCGAAGTTGTTGATTTTTATAGCACCAGAACGATAGACCTCCTCGATAACGTAGGGACCTTCCCACTTTGAGAGAATTTTTCCTGCAAAAAATCTTAAACGAGAGTTGAATAATAACACATAATCTCCTACGTTAAACTCACGCTTTTGTATCCTCTTATCATGCCAGCGTTTGACTTTTTCTTTGAAAAGCTTGGCATTCTCATATGCTTGGGTTCTCCATTCATCAAGTGAGCTAATATCAAACAACCTCTTCTCACCGGCAAGTTTGAAGTCATAATTGAGCTCTTTAATAGCCTAATATGCTTTATGTTCAAGTTCAAGAGGTAAATGACATGCTTTTCCATAAACCATCTTATATGGAGACATACCCATAGGATTTTTGTATGCAGTTCTATAGGCCCATAATGCATCATCAAGTTTATTGGACCAATTCTTTCTAGATCTATTCACAATCTTTTGCAAAATTAATTTGAGCTCTCTATTGCTCAACTCTACTTGACCACTAGACTGCGGGTGACAAGGAGATGCGATTCTATGATTGACATCATACTTAGCAAGCATCTTACGGAAAGCACCATGAATAAAGTGTGAACCACCATCAGTCATAAGATATCTAGGGACTCCAAACCTCGGAAAAATAACTTCTTTAAGCATTTTAATAGAAGTGTTATGATCAACACTACTAGTTGGAATAGCTTCTACCCACTTAGTAATGTAATCAACAACAACTAAAATATGTGTATAACCATTGGAGGCAGGAAAAGGTCCCATATAATCAAAGCCCCAAACGTCAAACGGTTCAATAACAAGAGAATAATTCATAGGCATTTCTTGACATCTACTAATGTTACCTATTCTTTGACATTCATCACAAGATAAGACAAACTTACGAGCATCTTTGAAGAGAGTAGGCCAATAAAAACCAGATTGTAGTACCTTGTGTGCAGTTCTATCTCCAGCGTGGTGTCCTCCATAAGATTCAGAGTGACACTTGTGTAGGATTTGTTCCTGTTCATGCTCAGGTACACAACATCTAATAATACCATCTACTCCTTCTTTATAAAGGTGTGGATCATCCCAGAAGTAATGTCTTAAATCATAAAAGAACTTTTTCTTTTGCTGGTATGTGAAACAAGGCGGTATATATTTAGCAACAATGTAATTAGCATAATCAGCATACCAAGGAGCAGTACGAGAAGCATTGACAACCGCTAATTGTTCATCAGGAAAACTATCATTAATAGGCAGTGGGTCATCAAGAACATTCTCTAACCTAGACAAGTTGTTTGCAACGGGGTTCTCAGCTTCCTTTCTATCAATGATATGCAAGTCAAATTCTTTGAGCAAGAGAACACATCTAATGAGTCTAGGCTTAGCATCCTTCTTTTCCATAAGATATTTAATAGCAGCATGATTAGTGTGAATAGTAACTTTGGAATCAACAATATAAGGTCTAAACTTATCACATGCAAACACAACTGCTAAGAACTCTTTTTCAGTAGTAGCATAATTTCTTTGGGCAGTATCAAGAGTCTTACTAGCGTACTGGATAACGACTCTTTTCCCTAAAACAACACCTACATCATAATCACTAGCATCACACATAATTTCAAAAGGTAAATTCCAATCAGGTGGCTGAACAATAGGTGCAGTGATCAAGGCTTTCTTAAGTGTTTCAAATGCTTCTACACAATCATCATCAAAGATAAAAGGAATATCTTTTTGCAATAAGTTAGTCAGAGGCCTAGAGATTTTAGAAAAGTCCTTAATGGACCTCCTATAAAAGACGGCATGACCGAGGAAACTTCTTATACCTTTTATGTCCTTGGGACATGGCATCTTTTCAATAGCATCAACTTTGGCTTTATCAACTTCAATACCTCTCTCGGAGATCTTGTGCCCCAAGACAATGCCTTCATTAACAATAAAGTGACACTTTTCCCAATTCAGGACGAGACTAGTGTCTTCGCATCTCTGCAAAACTCGATCAAGGTTGCTCAAACAATCATCAAAAGAGGATCCATAGACAGAGAAGTCATCCATGAATACCTCACAAATCTTTTCACAAAAATCAGAGAATATAGCCATCATGCATCTTTGAAAGGTAGCAGGTGCATTACATAAACCAAAAGGCATACGTCTATAAGCAAAAGTACCAAAAGGGCAAGTAAAAGTAGTTTTAGATTGATCCTTCGCGGACACAGGTATTTGGGAGAAGCCAGAATAACCATCTAGAAAGCAAAAATGTGTGTGTTTGGATAGCCTTTCTAGCATTTGATCAATAAAAGGTAAAGGGTAATGATCTTTCTTAGTAGCTTTATTTAACTTAAGGAAATCAATTACCATCCTATAGCCTGTAATAATTCTTTGCGGGATCAATTCATCTTTATCATTAGGAACAACGGTAATACCTCCCTTTTTAGGGACACAATGGACAGGGCTTACCCATTCACTATCAGCAACGGGATAAATAATACCTGCCTCAAGGAGTTTTAGAATCTCCTTTCTTACCACTTCCTTCATTTTGGGATTTAATCGTCTTTGAGGATCTCTAACTGGTTTGGCATCTTTCTCCACTGAAATTTTGTATTGACATAATGTGGGACTAATGCCCTTAAGATTGTGCAGAGTATATCCAATAGCAGCTCGGTGCTTCTTCAGAGTTTTCAATAATCTTTCTTCTTCTTTCTCTGAAAGGTTAGCACTAATAATAACAGGATATATTTCTTTTTCATGAAGATAAGCATACTTGAGATTAGCAGGTAAGGGTTTGAGTTCGAACACGGGATCACCCTTGGGTGGAGGGGGATCCCCAAGAATTTCAACGGGAAGGTTATGTTTTAGCATAGGTTCTTGTTTAAGGAACACTCCATCTATTTCTTCCCTTTCCTTCATAAACATATCGTTTTCATGGTCTAACAAATATTGTTCTAACGGATCAGTTGGAGGAACAATAATGGAAGCAAGACCAATAATTTCATCCTTACTAGGTGTTTCCCTTTCACGAGGTTGTCTACTAAACTTAGCGAAATTAAACTCATGAGACATACCATCTATGCCAACAGTGACAATATTCTTTTCACAATTAATCTTAGCACTAGCAGTATTCAAGAAGGGTCTACCAAAAATAACGGGACAAAAATCATCTTGTGGGGAACCAAGAACAAGAAAATCAGCAGGGTATTTAATCTTTCCACACAAGACTTCAACATCTCTAACAATCCCAATAGGTTTAATGGTGTCCCTATTAACAAGCTTAATAGTAACATCAATGTCTTCTAATTCAACAGGTGCAATATCGTGTATAATTTCTTTATAAAGATCATAAGGTATCGCATTAGCACTAGCACCCATATCACATAAGCCATGATAACAATGATCTCCTATTTTAACAGAAATAACAGGCATGCCTACAATAGGTCTACATGTCTTAGTATCGGGTCTAGCAATATTAGCAGTTTCACCGAAGAAAGAGATAACATGTCCATCTAAGTCCTCATCCAAGAGATCTTTAATCATAGCAATACCAGGTTCAACATTAATTTGCTCAGGAGGTGTATAGGTCCTAGTATTACTCTTACAAACAACAGTCGAAGCTTTAACATGATCTTTTATCCTAACAGGAAAAGGAGGTTTTTCGACATAAGCAGTAGGAATAATAGGATCACTATATGTAATAGTCTTTTCTTCGACTGTAATAGGTGCAACTACTTTCACTTCAACAGGAGGGTTATATTTAAACCACTTCTCTTTAGGGAGATCAACATGAGTAGCAAAAGTTTCACAAAAAGTAGCTACTATCTCAGAGTCAAGTCCATACTTAGAGCTAAATCCACGGAAAGCATCGGTATCCATAAAAGATTTAACACAATCAAACTTAGGTGTCATACCTGACTCCTTACCATCGTCGGAACCCCAATCTTCAGAGTTGAGTTTAATTCTTTCCAATAAGTCCCATTTGAAATCAATAGTCTTCAGCATATAGGAACCAGCACAGGAAGTGTCGAGCAGGTTGCGATTATCAAGAGAAAGCCGAGCATAAAAATTCTGAATAATCATTTCCCGAGAGAGATCATGATTGGGGCATGAATATAACATTGACTTAAGCCTCCCCCAAGCTTGAGAGATGATTTCTCCTTCGCGAGGCCAGAAATTATATATGTAATTATGATCACGATGAACAAGACGCATAGGATAGAACTTCTGGCGAAATTCCAACTTCAGTCGCTTATAATTCCAAAATATCGTATCATCACATAGCCTATACCATGTCATTGCATCTCCCTTTAAAGATAAAGGGAAGACCTTCCTTTTGACAACATCATTGGGGATACCTGCAAGCTTAAATAATCCACAAACTTCATCCACAAAGATAAGGTGTAAGTCAGGATGCAATGTTCCGTCTCCTACAAAAGGATTAGCTAGCAGTTTTTCTATCATACCCGAAGGAATCTCAAAGTGAATATTTTCATAAGGTTCAGTAGGTTGAGGAGCATCTCTTTGCTCTTCTGGTTGGGGTGAAGATACCCCAAACAAGCCCCTCAAAGGATTAGTTTCCATAGTGACAAGTAGCAGAAAATTTCAGCACACTATATAAATGTTTCCTTACCAAGTTCCACTCACCAAAGGCGCTACAATCTCCGGCAACGGCGCCAGAAAAGAGTCTTGATGACCCACAAGTGTAGGGGATCTATCATAGTCCTTTCGATAAGTAAGAGTGTCGAACCCAACGAGGAGCAGAAGGAAATGATAAGCGGTTTTCAGTAAGGTTTTCTCTGCAAGCACTGAAATTGTAGGTAACAGATAGTTTTGTGATAAGATAAATAGTAACGAGCAACAAGTAAATAAAGTAAATAAAGTGCAGCAAGGTGGCCCAATCCTTTATGTAGCAAAGGATAAGCCTGGACAATTCTAATAATGAGAAAGGAGCTCCCGAGGACACATTGGGAATTATCGTCAAGCTAGTTTTCATCACGTTCGTAAGATTCGCGTTCGGTACTTTGATAATTTGATATGTGGGTGGACCGGTACTTGGGTACTGCTCTAACTTGGACAAGCATCCCACTTATGATTAACCCCTATTGCAAGCATCCGCAACTACAAAAAGGAGTATTAAGGTAAACCTAACCACAACATTAAACATATGGGTCCATATCAACCCCTAACGAAGCAACGCATAAACTAGGGTTTAAGCTTCTGTCACTCTAGCAACCCATCATCTACTTATTACTTCTCTATGCCGTCCTATAGGCCCAAATAATGGTGAAGTGTCATGTAGTCGATGTTCACATAACACCACTAGAGGAAATACAGCATACATCTCATCAAAATATCGAACGAATACCAAATTCACATGACTACTAATAGCAAGACTTCACCCATGTCCTCAGGAACAAACGTAACTACTCACAAAGCATATTCATGTTCATAATCAGAGGAGTAATAATATGCATAAAGGATCTGAACATATGATCTTCCACCAAGTAAACCAATTAGCATCAACTACAAGGAGTAATCAATACTACTAGCAACCCACAGGTACCAATTTGTGGTTTTGATACAAGATTGGATACAAGAGATGAACTAGGGTTTTGAGAGGAGATGGTGCTGGTGAAGATGTTGATGGAGATTGACCCCCTCCTGATGAGAGGATCATTGGTGATGACGTTGGTGATGATTTCTCCCTCCCAGAGGGAAGTGTCCCCGGCAGAACGGCTCCGCCAGAGCCCTAGATTGATTCAGCCAAGGTTCCGCCTCGTGGCGGCGGAGTTTCGTCCCGTAAGCTTGCCCATGATTTTTTCCAGGGTAAAAGTGATGATATAGCAGAGGATGGACACCGGAGGCCCACCAGGGGGCCTAGGAGATAGGGGGCCGCGCCCTACAGGGGGGGGGGCGCCCCCTGTCTCCGGGACAGGGTGTGGGCCCCCTGGCCTATTTCTTTCGCTCATAAGTTCTTATTAAATCCAAAAAAGTTGTTTCGTGGAGTTTCAGGACTTTTGGAGTTGTGCAGAATAGGTTCCCAACGTTTGCTCCTTTTCCAGCCAGAATTCCAGCGGCCGGCATTCCCCCTCTTCATGGTAAACCTTGTAAAATAAGAGAGAATAGCCATAAGTATTGAGATATAATGTGTAATAACAGCCCATAATGCAATAAATATTGATATAAAAGCATGATGCAAAATGGACGTATCATAGAACAACCTTGACAAGAACCGTTCGGCCTGCAGCAGCCATATATCTTCAAGATGCTGGAAATGGATTCTCTTGAGATGCTTGATAGACAGAGGAAGGCCAAGATAACACATCGGAAACGAAGAACGGACCGCCAGAAAAGCATGAAGAATGTCGTCCAGATTTACACCATCACATCGAATAGGGGCAACAAGACTTTTAGCATAGTTGTTGACAAGGCCGGTCACCTCTCCAAATGAAATCAGTGTGGCAGTTAGGAACTGTACATCCTCCTTAATTGGTTTGACAAAGATGGCAACATCATCAGCGTAAAGCGAAGCTCGAACGGTTGGGGTTGTACCATACAAAGGATGGAGATGCCCTTGGGCAGTGGCCTTGCTAAGGAGACGATGGAGTGGATCAATGGCGAGGACGAAAAGAAGGGGATACAACGGGTCGCCCTGCCGAAGGCCGCGTCCATGCTTCAGAGGGTCTCCCAACACCCCATTGAGCAACACTCTCGAGGTGGACGTTGACAGCAAAGCAGCAACCCAATCCCGAAATCTGACCGGGAAGTGAAGATGTTTGAGAAGATCCATGAGAAAGTCCCAACGCAAAGAGTCGAACGCCTTCTTGATATCAAGCTTGAATAGAAGAGCCGAGCTGTTTTTTCGATGCAATTTTCTCGCCAAATTTCTGACGTACATGAAGTTGTCGTGGATGCTTCTTTTTTTGATGAAAGCACGTTGGGCGTTTGAGACAAGGTCGTGCATATGTGGGGTCATCCGGGTAGCCATCATCTTGGCAATTATCTTTGCAATAGCATGGATGAGGCTTATGGGGCGAAAGTCGAAGATGGATTCTGCCCCATCCTTCTTTGGAACGAGAGCAATGTTTGCTGAGTTGAGCTAGTGCAAGTTTTCAGAGCGTAAGTTGGAGAAGTGGTTGACCACGAGCATGATATCACCTTTTATGATCTCCCAACATTCCTTGAAGAAGGCCCCAGAGAAGCCATCGGGTCTAGGCGATTTGTCGCTGGGAAGGTCAAAAATTGCCCTTTTCACCTCTTCCTCTATGAAGGCCGCGCCAAGGTCCGTGAGGTCACATTCAGGGACCGGGATGTTGCCCCAGTTGAAATCGGTGTGGCGAGGCTGACCGCATTTTGTGACCTTCGCGAAATGCTCTTGAATGATGGACTTTATGGTCATGGGCCTTAACCCATCCACCGTGTGCTTGAGGCGGTGGATGAAGTTCTTCCTTCTTCTATGATTGACCCGAAGGTGGAAAAAACGAGTGTTGGCATCTCCATCTTTGAGGTTGGTAATTCGCGAGCTTTGTTGCTTCCGCGCGCGCTCCATAATGGCCAAAGCCACCACCTTCCGTTTGAGGCGTTTCCGTAGATCTCGCTCATCAGAGATAATAGGCCAGAGTTCTTGAGCCACATCCATATGAAGGATGACTTCCAAAGCCATGTGGATGTGCACCTTAGAATGCGCAAAGATCGTCTTGCTCCATCTCCTCAATTTTTGACTAGTTTCTTTTAACTTGTGAAAAATGATGTGGTAAGGATCAGTGTGGTTACTATCCTTATTCCAAGCTTCCCGAACAACCTCCTTGAACCCAGGCATTTTGATCCAAAAGTTTTCAAAGCGGAAGGACTTTGATCTCTTCGGGCCGTTGTCATTTGCGAGGAGGAGGGGGCAGTGATCGGACAGTGAAGACGAGAGCGCATGTAGTAGGTGAGTGCCAAAATCAAGGTCCCAATCTTCATTACAAAAGAAAGAGTCGAGCTTGCTTAAGGTGGGATGGCTCCATTCATTGCTCCAAGTGTATTTTCTGTTTTGTAAATGAATATCTTTGAGCTCATAAGTGTTCAGTGCGTTGCGGAAGCGGACAAGTCGGCTCCGGTCGATGTTTGCTCTATTCTTGTCTCTGGCACGGTATATTTGGTTAAAGTCACCACAGACAAGCCACTTTGAGCCATGGGAGGTTTTTTGCCAACCAACTCCTGGAACAAAGCATCCTTCAGGTTGCTTCTTGTTGGGCCATAGACCGTGTTAGCTTAAAGGTTTTATTGGATTCTTTGATCATGACGTTGCAGGAGAGGAAGAAGACTCCGATGGAAACATCCTTCACGTCCACAACTTCATCATCCTAGAGAAGCAAGATGCCACCCCGTGTACCATTAGCAGGGCGTTGGGCAAAATTCTATAATCTTTGACCTCCCAGGTATGAAGCGTTGAAAGGGTCAATGAGCTCTATCTTCGTCTCCTGCAGACAGAGCAAGTGACATGGAGTAGCGAGGATTGTTTCATGGATTATTGATCGACGGTCGGGACAATTTAAGCCCCGGACATTCCAGCTTAGAATACCAAGATTTTGATTTATCATGGGAAACTTGAGTTACATCAGAAATGAAGTAGCAGTTGGCCGCAACAAGGCAAACATCAGCCTGACATTCAACATCCAGCTCACACTTGCAGAAACGAGACGAACTAATCAGCACAAATGCCTCTCCAAGGCAGCAGATAGCAGACGTCGATGTCGACGATTGCAAACAGGCATACACACATAAGTAGAGGGGTTGAAACTATCATAAAAACTAGGGCACTTCTTCTACAGGGGCTGCAAACGCTCCAGTCACTCTGCTGAGCCGGACGCGTCCCCCATCACCGCCTGCAGCTCCGGTCCCGCCTCACCACCATGTGCCACCAGGGCATCCTCGACGGCTTGCACCAAGTCACAGTCGAGGTTGAACAACGCTTGGAGAGCCGCCACTGTGATGTCAGGGAGCTGCCCTTAGAACATGGCCACAAATTTGTCAATGGCTTCCTCTGTGACTTGCTGGCCTTCATCCACGACGCCCATGCGCTGGCATAGCAGCTTCTTCGCCATCTTCGCAATCGGCACCTTTCTCCCCATGGCTTGGAGACGCGGGCTAGAGCGAGGAAGGTTGAAGCCTACGACCCCAGCCATCGTCTTCCTTCTCACTACTAGGAAAAAGCTTATACACAGACACTTATCAGTAGCGCTTGTTAAAGTGAGGCGCTACTGCTACATAGCAGTAGCGTGTGTCAGGGCAGTGGGCTGCTAACATAAAGATAGCAGTAGCGTGTTCACCACAAAATGCACTGCTATTACGACGACCAGAATGGTTGTTGCCAGGCTTGGTATAGTAGGAGCGCGATTTTAAGGACCGCGCTACTGCTAAAAACAATAGTAGCAATGCATTTTAGGGCGATAGTGCTGCAACTAACAAAAGGAAAATAAAGGAAAAAAATGGAAGGGAAAACGAAAAGGAAAATTAAAGAAAAAGAAAAAAAATGAAAGCAATAGCAGTAGCGCGTTTCTGCAAAAGCGTTGTAGCTACTTTAACTATTGCGCGTTCCACCAACACGCGCTATAGCTAACTTATCTATAGCCGTAGCGCGTTTCTGCCGAAAACGCTATAGCTAAGTAGCTATAGCGCGTGTTTCGTAAAGCCGCTACTACTATGTTTGACTTACCGCTTCGCGGACATCCCTTCTTCCCCCAAATCCCCAATCTTCTCGCCATATCCCCAACCTCTCCCTCGCTGCCCCTGTGCTCCCTCGTTGCCCTGCCTCCTTCGCCGCCATCGCCGCCACCGGAGCCGTGCGCTCGCGGAGCCACCCTTGTCCGCTCCTCGCCGCCCTGCCCCATCGCCACCATAGCCGTCGTCGCTGTCACCGGAGCCCCTGCTCCCTCGTCGCCTCTGTCACCGTCGTCCACTCCTCGCCGCCCCTGCTCCCTCGTCGTCCATCCTCTCTGTAAGCCCCACACCCCTCCCTCTAGGTTAATTAACTTAGGTGAATTTAGTTCATTAGGTTAACTAAGTGAACTAGGTAGGTTAGTTTAGGTAAACTAACTAGGTTAGGTAACTAAGTGAACTAGCTAGGTTAATTTGGTTTACTAACTAGGTTAATTAGATATTTTTAGATGTTTGGTTAGCTAATTTGGTTAACTAACTAGGTTAGGTAACTAAGTAAATGTTAATTAGGTTAGGGCAATAGTGGTACTGTTAATTAGATGTTTTTTAGTTAGTGAAGTAGGTTAGGTAACTAAGTAGATGTTTATTAGGTTAGGTAACTAAGTAGATGTTAATTTAGGTTAATTTGGTTAACTAACTAGGTTAGGGCAGTAGTGGTACTGTTAATTAGATGTTTTTAGTTAGTGAAGTAGGTTAGGTAACTAAGTAGATGTTAATTAGGTTAGGTAACTAAGTAGATGTTAATTTAGGTTAATTTGGTTAATTAACTAGGTTAGGTAACTAAGTACATGTAAATTAGGTTAGGGCAGTAGTGGTACTAGTAGATGTTAACTGAATGATCTAATTGAATGAAATTAGTAGTTAACTGCATTTTTAGGACAAATTTATATATGCTTAAGTACTTACTAGATATTATTTTTAGGACAAATTTGTATATGCTTAAGTAGTTCATAATTTGAAATTTGTGTAGATTTTCTTGAAGTGTGAAACATTGAAGTGGTCATGATATATGAAAATTTCTCGATTGTGCCCAAGTGGCCTTTTGTTGTTTCTAGGGAATGAAGCCGAGTGGCCTATGTTTTGCCAGAATGTTGATTCATTTCCATTCCGGCAAATTTCAGGTGCTCGATTTGTCCACTTTTTAGCAAAGGTCATGCCAAAATTTTCCGTGAATTTCAGGATGACTTGTGCTACAAACTAGGACATATCGAGTGCCCGTGATTTACCACACCGGGAAGGAATCAACGTTCCTGCAAAACATATGCCTTTTTTATATCATTATTCATTTTATTAGGTCTAGAATTAATTGACTAGATTTAATCGTAGGAAACATGGCTCAGGGCCCGGTACCGTTGGGACCCAGTCAAGAAGGTTTTCGAGACAGACCCGGTCACGACGGAGTTAATGAGACAGCTGGTAATTTTAGTTTCTGATCAATTCGACTGCACGCTTAGTCATATTTGTAAAAGATCCTTGTTCCTTTTGCAGAGAGAGCAGCACAGGATTGCGGCCGAAAGCGACTCGCCGTCTGAGGCGTTGGCGAGGCCCAAGTGGGACACCCCATTCAACCGAGTGTTGAACATATTGAAACAACTCCCGGTGGACACTCGGCCGTCGTATGGACGCGTGCACGGTGTCGGAGACAGCACCACGTGGAAGAAGTGCTACGGTGAGACCACGGAGGAGAGAAAGGAAAGACGGAGGTTAACTGAAGAAAGCATCGACAAGAAGGTTGAGATTGCACTTGAGAAGAATTCAGCTAAGACAGTCGCAACAGCGGTAGCTGCCGTAAAACGGGAGCTGACAGTATTGGTTCCGGCTATCGTCGGTTGGAGAAGGCGAAATCCAGAAAAAGATGCAGCGGACTTTCCCCTTGCCGACTTCTTCGGGAGCAGTTCGACTAGCATTGCACCAGCACCATCACCTACTCCTGCACCGGCTCCCGCACCTGCTCATAGCAGCCCGTCCTTCGTCTCCGATTTGCTTAGCGGTGCTTCGTCTTTGGCTGAGCTCGACGCCCTCACGGTACCTGTCACACTGGCCCTCTTCAATAAATGTATAATCTCCCGTTCCCGTTGCCTTTCAGATGTCTCACATGCAGACATGTATTTGCAGGCCGATGCCCCGTGCACCATATTGTACGACATCAACGGCCAGAAGATGGACGTGGGAAAGGCGACGATAATGAAGCCGAAGGAACAATTGTTCCACAGCCGGCCGATCCCCCATGATGTCTTCAAGGTTTCCGTGGCCAGTGTCAAACCGGACCACGAGAATTTGGTTCCTCCAGTACTTGGGGGAGATGATGACGAGACCCCGCGGCGGCTTGGCGATTGCAAGACGTGGGTCCTATTGTGGCCAAAAGAGTCTGCTTTGTCTGGAGGCGGCCGGGAGCACACCCACGACCATGCAGCCTTCGCAAGGTATGAACATCAGCACCCCACCTACCCAATTAGCATCGCCGGTCGTGCTGGATGATAGCGGACTGGGTGAGGTAGAGGCTCCATTAGTCGTTGATGACGTTGCCATAGATGAGGATGAGGATGACGATGACACTCAACAGTATCTCAATACTGGCGCCATTGATGACGGAGGATTGATGGCTCAGCAGTATGAGTACTCAGGGTTTGAGCGTCATGAGTCGGTGCCTAATCGCCGCCTCCGAAGCCTGAACGTACTGTAGACGACCTTCGTCCAAAGAAGCATCGGAAGAGAGCGAGGAAAAGCAGCAATAAAGCTGCTGCTATGATCCAGCCGCCTCCGCAGCCTCGGGTTCAAGACCGTACACCTATCCGTGGTGCGGTGAAATACCATATCCCCGGTCAACCAATCCTACCCGAGGCATCGGTACAGGTCATACACGGCGATCTAAGGAGACTTCATGATGATGTGCTGCGGAGAGAGAAAAGCCTAATCGCCTCGGAAAATCCAGGATACCCACTCTACGTGGTTAACGTGCCGCAGAAAAGGTTGTACATCGACTCATTACCCGCGGACAAGTTCTTCCTTCGATTCGATTACATCTTCGACATGTTTCACTTGAAGAAGCTGGATTTTATGTTTGTCTGCCTTTATGCCTTGTACATGAAATACATCATCGGGATTGAGCAGATACCTTATACCTGTGTCGCTGACCCATACTTCATGCACGAGAGCTTCTTGGCAGTCTGCGCAAAGCACCGTGAATACGCGAGGGACTACATCGACAATTTCATGGTCGCCAAATAAGAACAAGGAGACGATTCTCGTGCCTTATCATCCCCTGTAAGTCATCCGTGCGGATATCCTTCCTTCGATTTCAATCATTCATTTGCACGATGGAGGCTAATTAATTTGAGGTGTAATTATTTTGCGCAGCCACGGTCGCGCCGTCCTCATCATCCTTTACCCCCGATACTCCCACGCTCTTTACTTGGACTCGGTGAAGAACATGAACAAAAAGGATTACACCCACATCAAGTCTGTTCTTGACAGTGCTATCTTTTTCTAAAACGTACGGGGTGGAGAGATCAAGGACAAGAAGAAGAGGAGCGGCAGGCCCGCCTTCGGCCATAAGACCGACTTCTGCTGCATCCAGCAACCGAGTGATACTCTTAGTGATGGATTCTATGTCCTACACCACATGCTGGAGTACAGATGGGATCAGTAGAACCTTCGCATGTCACCTACATCCGGGGATGCCCATATTCTGCAATGGGCAAGGAACGTAGGCGATATCGAGGATCATCAGCTTCGAGCTGAGTTCTATCACATCCAGCGTGAACTCGCCCAAATCATCATGAAGGTGGTTGTCGGTGTCAAAACCGTCGGATCTCGGGTAGGGTGTCCCAAGCAGTGCGTCTTAGGATCAATGGTAACAGGAGGCAAGGGACACAATGTTTACCCAGGTTCGGGCCCTCTCGGTGGAGGTAAAACCCTACTCCTGCTTGATTAATATTGATGATATGGGTAGTACAAGAGTTGATCTACCACGAGACCAGAGAGGCTAAACCCTAGAAGCTAGCCTATGGTATGATTGTTGTTGTATATGTCTATCGACTAGCCTGGCCCCGGTTTATATAATGCACCAGAGGCCTAGGATAACAAGAGTCCTAGCCGAATACGCCGGTGGGGGAGGAGTCCTTGTCTTGATCGCCAAGTCTTGTGGATTCTTCCTTGTATGCGGCAGCTGTCCGGACTGGCCCATGAGTATACGACCATGGGGGTCCTCGGCCCAATCCAACTGATCGGGAGACGACGCGTTGAGTACCCCCTAGTCCAGGACACCGCCAGTGGTCCTCGAAAAACAGGGTTGTTCTATGAGGAAGGGTAAATGTCGCGGGAAGACGTCCGAACATGCATAGCCGCTCAGCGTCTCGACCTGAAGCCTTTCACTAAGCTCGGGGACTATCTCCCTGACTTGGATGGATGGCACGACATGTTGTGATTGCCGATATATGACAATGTGTCCGTTTAGTCCATACTTTATGTATGACAAAACTTTGAGTTATGCATGACGAAACTTTATTTGTGATGTAATTAAACTGTCCTCCTCGACTAGCGAAGATCACTCTAGTTAGGGCATTTTGGGTACGATGAACTTTGTTATTTATGCTTATGATATGTTGCTTCTATTTTTGCCAAGTCTGTCTCTTTCTGTTGCTCAACTATATATGTTGCATATCATCGACTCATGTGACGATGCAGGTGCATATATTATCGATGGCAAAGAAGTGCTACGCCGGGAGTATACGACGAGTGGCCGAAGTGTCAAGCCCAGGTGTACCAGTTTCCGGTTTCCGAGCTATAGCCAGTAGTTAGTTTAGGTTCACGCTAGTGCGAGAGAGGGATAGCTCTTCTTGCGTATATCATTGTTTAGATGGATGTCAATGTAGTTGCAAGAACTTGTAGCGCTATTTTCGAGATGATGACGAGAGACCACTTTGTGTTGGATGATGATTATGATGATGACATGATTTGATGCTATAATTACATTTGTACGTGTATGATGCTAAAGATTATTGTGTAAGCATGTTCAAATACAAAACAAATATGCAGAAAAAAACAAAAACTAATAAAACTAACAGTAGCGAGGGGAGTAGAGTTAGCAGCAGCGCACCCTTACCAATAGCGCCTCCAAATTTAAAGCGCTACAGATATTAGCAGTAGCGCTTCGTCCAAAAGCCCGTTGCTGCTATATATGTATAGCAGTAGCGTGTGTCAGCACGCTCTACTACTACATGTTAGCTGTAGCGCCGTATCAGTAGCGCGGTTCCCTGCGCTACTGATACATCTAATACGCACGCTACTACAAGGCTTTTCCCTAGTAGTGTCTCTCGGTGGTCTTGGCCTTGGGGAGGGCGAGCTTGGTGCAGCGAGCAGGGGTGGCTGGCAGGCCACAAACAGGGGAGAGCACGGCGGCGTCCCCGCATTGCCAACAACTAGGCTGACCGCCGGGACAAAGATCGGGGTCACCGGCTCAGCTTCAGCTTCGGAGGAAGGAGATGGAGCAACAGCTCCACTGTCTTGCGCTGCAGGACAGGACATGATGATCTCGATGATGTCCAGGGTCGTGGTACGGGGAGGTGTTGGCGTCTGTGGAGCCAGAGCAGGGCACACAGCTGCCTGTCGTTGGTTGGCTCCAAAACAGGGAGCGATCCACCGCAGCCAAGAGCCCTCTCCTGGCACGGAGGTGAGCTGAATCACATCACAGGAGGTCGATCGTGGCGAAGAAGGGGCGAGCGGCCACGGGTGTATTCGCTGACCGGGCTAGCAGCCCCTCCAGAGCGCCCAGGGCGAGCCGGGCAGTCCGCAACGCGGCGACGGCCGTGCCTACCAGAGGCTGGGATGACGGTGCCGTCCTGGAGGCGCTGGACCAGCTTGATGTCGATGGAGCACGCATCAGGGGCCTCGTGGCGGCGGCGCCGCCCATCGCGGCTACGGTCGTCCCGGCGGTCTTATCAGCCGTCTCGGCGCCCATAATCATCACGACGCTGTGGGGCGCAAGACCTGCTCTGGAAAAAGCACTCTCTCCACGAGGAAGGGCGCTCGTCACGCCCACAGCGGCCACGGTCACGGTCGTCGTCTCTTCTGTCGCGGTCGTGGTCGCGGTCGTGGCTGCATGGCGTCTCTCAGCCGCCTCCGTTCTGTCCCGCATCTTGGATTCACCGTCGATGACCCCATAGCGAAAGGTGAACTGATGCGTCGGGGGTGAAATCCTCAACCAGGTTGAGGTGAACCAGGACGCGCCGCTTGAGCCCACGCCGGCCAACAGCAGCGCTTGGGTCGTTGCTGTAGCCCGCCGACTGGTTGTTGGTGACCGTCAGCCGGAGAACCTTGGGGATGGCAGAGGGGTTGGCAGACCATGCCCAGAGGTCGAGGGAGGAGGAGTCTTCTCTCTTGACCGTGGCGACGTCGAAGTAGTGCAGGAATGTGTCAGGGCCTAGCACTTGCGTTGCCACCTCGTCGCACCATGCGTTGAGCGGCAGATTTTCGATGCACAGGTGAACGTGGTAGTACGCCTCCACCAGTACCTATTAATCATGGTGCTCAGAAGCAGGTGACCAACATCAGGAGCTCTTCCACATATCTAAATTCTTCTAAGTGACCTTCTTGTTCAGCATAGCATTGTGCATACCCTCAAAAAAAAACATAGCATTGTGCAGCATGGCTAAGAACCCCACCACATGGATAAGAAATAGGCATGGGAAAGTGGGTCCCCTGGCAAAGCCTCTTTGGGGTGTGAATGTCTCGGTAATAACATCTCCATTCACTTTGACACGGTATTTGACAATGAAAATGCACTTCATTATCAATATCAAGTTGATCCACGCTCCGTCGAAATAACTATAGTACTTCCTCTGTAAAGAAATATAAAAGCGTTTAGATTACTAAAGTAGTGATCTAAACACTCTTATACTTAGGAATAACTGACATCTCATTATGGAGCAAGTGGTGTTTCAGTTATTCCAAACAAAGTTCCGGTAGAGAGCTTGGAAGCTTCCTTGGATCGACCCACTAGCTTGAAGACCCAATTAAGTATCCACAAAAAAGTATCCACCCAATGTTCAAGTGTTTCATTCTGCTGATCGAGTATGCACGAGCACCTGTTGGCGAAAAATCGTCGGCATAATTCAGCCTCATGGATGATGTACATGTCGATACTCTCTCACTCACTCTCTCTCTCTCTCTCTCTCTCTCTCTCTCTCTCTCTCTCTCTCTCTCTCTCTCTCTCTCTCTCTCTCTCTCTCTCTCTCTCTCTCTCTCTCTCTACATATAGTCTACCCATTACACTAGTTAATCACCCATCATCGATAGAGAATTCCGCGGGACGAGAGGGAGCTAGGAGCTGCAATGGCGGGAGGAGACGAGGTGAAGCTGCTGGGGAACTGGGCGAGCCCGTACGTGGCCAGGGTGAGGCTGGCGCTGCACCTCAAGGGCGTGCCCTACGAGTACGTGGAGGAGGACCTTGCCGACAAGAGCGAACTGCTCCTCCGCTCCAACCCCGTCCACAAGGCGGTGCCGGTGCTCATCCACGGCGGCAAGCCCGTCTGCGAGTCCCGGGTCATCGTACAGTACATCGACGAGGCCTTCGCCTCCGCCGGCGCCGGCCCGCCCCTCCTCCACGCCAGCCCCCGCGAGCGCGCCGCCGCCCGCTTCTGGGCCGTCTTCGTGGACGACGAGCTGCTGGCGCCGTGGGGGATGGTCATGCGGTCGGGGACGGACGAGGAGAGGGCGGAGTGGACGAGGCGGACCGTCGCGGCGGTGGAGACGCTGGAGGGGGCCCTGGGGGAGCGCTCCGAGGAGGACGGGGAGGGGTTCTTCGGCGGCGACCGCGTCGGTTACGTCGACATCCTGCTCGGCGGCATGGTCCCGTGGGTGCGCGTCACCGAGAGGCTCTCCGGCCACAACTTCTTTGATGCTAGCACGGCCCCGCTGCTGGCGGCGTGGATGGAGCGCTTCGGCGAGCTGGACGCTGCCAGGGCCGTCTTCCAGGACGTTGACCGCCTCGTGGAGTACGCCGGGACGATACAGGCACGGGCGCACGGCTAGCCGCCGAGGCTGGAACTGCAAGCAACTGATATACCTTGTCTGCTATGGTGGTCGTTGTGGTTGATGCAAGTATACAAATTACATGCTCAGGGTTTTTCTCTCTTTTCACATAAATAAATAAAATCAAATGACATAGAACTCTTGATGAATGGCATTTTTATATAGCCTGCCTATAGCTACACTATTAACCATGCTCTTATTAGAGAAACCAAAGAGCAACAGAAAAAAGACAGAAAGAAAAGTCATACTTGAGGAAAGACATAAAAAGAGTCAGATCACCAAAGTAAAAGCCCATCCAGAATAAATTCTCTGTGTTTCTCTGCTTCTGTGCCCATCTATACTAAGCTAGTAATTGTCCTCTAGTTTGTCAGTTCCTGATAGAAAAGACATACTCCATGCCAATCTAGTTGGTCAGTTCCTGATAGTAAACAGAGTTGACGGGGAAAGTAAAAGCCCACCGTCAGAATAAAAGGACGTGTATTTCTTTGCTTCCATGCCAATCTATTCTAAGCTAGTTGTCGTTCTCTGGTTGGTCAGTTCCTGAGAGAAAAGATATAAAAAGATTCGACCACCAACGTAAAAGCCTGTCATCAGAATAAAGCCCGTGCTTTCTCTGCTTCTGTGTCCACCTATGCTAAGCTAGTTGTCGCCTTCTAATTGGTCAGCTGAGAGGAAAGATACATTTAGTCTTGTTGGTAAAAGCTGCAATAATAAGACTTGTGTTAGCTATTACCGTATCCAAGGGTGGAGTTTGAGATAGCTAGATATATAGAATATGTTTTTGCATGGTGTTCTTGAAGAGAAGGTCTACATGAAACAACCATCAGAGTATGCAGACAAGAAAAAACTGCATTATATGTGCAAGCTTGACAAAGTGCTCTATGTCTTGAAACAAGCACCTAGAGCATGGTACTCCAGATTAAGCTCCTAGTTAAGAGGTCTTGGCTTCATTGCATCCAAAGTGACACATCTTTGTTTATTTACAACAAGGCAAAAGTAGTCATCTTCGTGCTTATATATATATTGATGATATTATAGTTCCAAGCTCTTCACAAAGTGCTACTAATGCTCTTCTGCATGATTTGATCTTAGAATTTGATCTGAAGGATCTAAGTGATTTGCACTTCTTCCTAGGCATTGAAGTCAAGAAAGCACAAGATAGCATAGTGTTGAATCAGGGAAAATATGCCACTAAGCTTCTAGCTTGTATGAGAATAAAGAACTGTGAACCTGCAACTACACCTATCTTCCTCATAAACACTCTCAACTTATGAAGGAGAGACACTTCATGAGGAAGAAGGCAGAAGGTATAGAAGTGTTGTGGGAGCACTCCAGTATTTGACTCTCACATGCCCACATATCTCATTTGCGGTTAACAAAGTTTGTCAATATTTGCATGCACCCACCATTCTACATTGGACATTTGTTAAGAGGATTGTGAGATATGTAAAACATACTGTGAGATTAAGACACAATTTTAGACGTTCTAACTCCACTCTTGTCAGTGCATTTACTGATGCTGATTGGGCAGGTTGCAGTGATGACAGAAAGTCAACTTTAGAGTATTTTTTGGTTCTAATCTTGTTTCTTGGAGTGCCAGACAACAAGCCACTATGTCCAGGTCAACTATAGAAGCTGAGTATAAGTCTTTGGAAAATTCCAGTGCGGAAATCATTTGGGTTGAGTCACTACTCGAAGAGTTGGGAGTAAAACAAAACCATATCTCATGTTCATGGTGTGATAATTTAGGAGCAACATATCTGTCTGCAAATCCAGTCTTTCATGCTAGAACCAAACACGTTGAAATTGATTTTCATTTTGTGCGAGAAATAGTTGCAGAAAAGGAACTTAAGATATGGTTCATTCCTTCTAGAGATCAAGTGGCTGATGGCTTCACCAAGGCATTACCAGCAAAACAATTTGAGGAGTTTAAGAGCAATCTTAACTTACGATAGTTGAGATTAAGGGAGGGACGATATCTTTCTGTTGCAATCTTAATAACATCCTCGCCATCGCTGGCACTTTCACCACCACCATCTTCTGCATACCTATCCCATGCCGGTAATCCAATCCTGCTCGACACTAATCCACAACAGTATCATGCCTTCTTCTACTGGAATGTGACGTCGTTAGTGGCCTCCGCCGTGGTCATCATGTTGGCATTGCAGTACACCTTGAAGGAGCGCTTTGCTCCATTGTAGACATCGTGTAAGAGAAGGCCGAGGAGCTCACGACGTGGAAGTACTTTTCTGGTGTAAGGGCATATTTATTCCCAATATGTTTTGGTGATTGATGACAATGCTTGTGCGGACTAATCGTGTGCGTTAGTTCTTTCAGAGATTCATCCATTGGCACGAGACGATTTCCTCCCCTCGGTGTTGTAATTCAAGACGGTGTAGCTCCTTCGTTTCGTTGTTGGTGGACTAGTTTCGTAGGAGTCACCGTACTATCCAGAGGGGATCCGTTTTGGTAAGACTTGGGTGGAATCACACGTACACATCATTATCACACCCGTCATCTTTCCTTCCGCATCTCTGGAGCTACTGTTTTCCCCTTATTATGCTCTGCTTTGCCCTAGCGGTAGTACCGTGTCCACTGCGGTAGTACCGCCGAAAACTCCACAACGGTAGTACCGCTCCAAGCGGTAGTACCGCTCTCAGAGCGGTAGTACCGCTTGGGTGTTTCGGCCGTAGTACCGCTGTGCGTCTGGCCTACTTCCGCCTCGATTCTCGAACGAATTTTTTGTGTCGGGTTTTGCGGCACTAAGGGAGGTAGTAGGGGAGGTAGTACCGCTCTAAGCGGTAGTACCGCCCTTCCCTAGCGGTAGTACCGCCCTGGCGACAGGGCCCTGGGCAGCGGGGCAGTACCGCTGGGTCTAAGCGGTAGTACCGTCCTGAGCGGTAGTACCGCTCTTCCCTAGCGGTAGTACCACCCTGGAGTCAGGGCCCCAGGCAGCGCGGCAGTACCGCTGGGTGGAGCGGTAGTACCGCCCGGAGCGGTAGTACCGCCCTTCCCCAGCAGTAGTACCGCTCTGTGCGGGGCTGGTAAGTGGGATAGTGGTTGGATTGTTCTTCCCACTATATAAAGGGGTCTTCTTCCCCAAAGTTGATTTACCTCTTTCCCCCAAAGCTCCATTGTTGCTCCAAGCTCCATTTTCGCCCGATCTCTCTCCCTAGCCAATCAAACTTGTTGATTTGCTCGGGATTGGTTGAGAAGGCCCAGATCTACACTTCCACCAAGAGAAATTTGATTCCCCCCACTTATCCCTAGCGGATCTTGTTACTCTTGGGTGTTGAGCACCCTAGACGGTTGAGGTCACCTCGAAGACATACTCCATTGTGGTGAAGCTTCGTGGTGTTGTTGGGAGCCTCCAATTGTTGTGGAGATTGCCCCAATCTTGTTTGTAAAGGTCCGGTTGCTGCCTTCAAGGGCTCCAATAGTGGAATCACGGCATCTCGCATTGTGTGAGGGCGTGAGGAGATTACGGGGGCCCTAGTGGCTTCTTGGGGAGCATTGTGCCTCCACAACGCTCTAACGGAGACGTACTTCCCCTTAAAAGGAAGGAACTTCGATAACACATCCTCGTCTCCACCGGCTCCACTCTTGGTTATCTTGTCCCTTTACTTTTGCAAGCTTACTTGAGTTATATCCATTGCTTGCTTGCGTGCTTATTGTCTGTGCATCATATAGGTTGTCCACATAGTTGCACATCTAGACAACCTATTTCATTGCAAGTTTTAATTTGTTAAAGAAAATACTAAAAATTGTTAGCTGCCTATTCACCCCCCCTCTAGTCAACCATATCGATCCTTTCAATTGGTATCAGAGCCTCGTCTCTTTATTAAGGACTTTGCCGTCCGAAGAGTATGGTTGACACCAACGACGGTGTGGAGGAGCACTCCGGTGTGAATCCCGTCTCGTCTTCGGCCGAAGGGGGAACCTCAGTCTCTCGTGAGGAATTCAATGTGGCTTTAGACACATTGAAAACCTCCATGACGGCCGAGGTTAAAAGCATGTTTACTGAATTCCTAGAGGGACTCAAACTATCTACCTCGCCGATGAAAGTGGGTGATCCCACTAACAAGGTGACGGATGCTAACCCCGACAAGGGGGAAGCTAATAGTGAAAAGAGTCCGTCTACTAGTGGTAGAAATGGCACCGGCATCTATGCCCATGTGGAACCCCCAGTGTATAAAGGACCGATCCCCTCTACACATTTGAATCATGCCGGTCCTCCTCCTAAATATGTGAAAAATGAAGATTATGATTCTTGGGTTTATCGCTTCAAGCGTCACTTAAAACATGTGAATACTAACCTTTGGAGAATTATTGAAGAAGGTTTCTATCCTCATGATCCAAGCAACTTCACCCCTCGAGAAGAAGTGGACAACCAATTCAATGAGAGTGCTCTCTTCATCATCCAAGATGTTATTCTTCCCGAAGATCTCCCTCATCTTCGACCTCATGTCATGGCTAAAGAAGCATGGAAGTGTGTCGAGCGTATGTATCGAGGAAGTGCTAGCATTCAACGCTCCAACTATGAAGTGGTGCAAGATGAAGCCGATGAGTTTGCATTGAAAGGATCGATATGGTTGACTAGAGGGGGGGTGAATAGGCAACTAACAATTTTTAGTCTTTTCTTTAACAAATTAAAACTTGCAATGAAATAGGTTGTCTAGATGTGCAACTATGTGGACAACCTATATGATGCACAGACAATAAGCACGCAAGCAAGCAATGGATATAACTCAAGTAAGCTTGCAAAAGTAAAGGGACAAGATAACCAAGAGTGGAGCCGGTGGAGACGAGGATGTGTTACCGAAGTTCCTTCCTTTTAAGGGGAAGTACGTCTCCGTTAGAGCGGTGTGGAGGAACAATGCTCCCCAAGAAGCCACTAGGGCCACCGTAATCTCCTCACACCCTCACACAATGCGAGATGTCGTGATTCCACTATTGGAGCCCTTGAAGGCGGCAACTGGACCTTTACAAACAAGATTGGGGCAATCTCCACAACAATTGGAGGCTCCCAACAACACCACGAAGCTTCACCACAATGGAGTATGGCTTCGAGGTGACCTCAACCGTCTAGGGTGCTCAACACCCAAGCGTAACAAGATCCGCTAGGGATAAGTGGGGGGAATCAAATTTCTCTTGGTGGAAGTGTAGATCTGGGCCTTCTCAACCAATCCCGAGCAAATCAACAAGTTTGATTGGCTAGGGAGAGAGATCGGGCAAAAATGGAGCTTGGAGCAACAATGGAGCTTTGGGGGAAAGAGGTAAATCAACTTTGGGGAAGAAGACCCCTTTATATAGTGGGAAGAACAATCCAACCGTTATCCCACTTACCAGCCCCGCACAAAGCGGTACTACCGCTGGGGAAGGGCGGTACTACCACTCCGGGCGGTACTACCGCTCCACCCAGCGGTACTGCCGCGCTGCCTGGGGCCCTGACTCCTGGGCGGTACTACCGCCAGGGAAGAGCGGTACTACCGCTCAGGGCGGTACTACCGCTTAGACCCAGCGGTACTGCCGCGCTGCCCAGGGCCCTGTCGCCAGGGCGGTACTACCGCTAGGGAAGGGCGGTACTACCGCTTAGAGCGGTACTACCGCCCCTACTACCTCCCTTAGTGCCGCAAAACCCGACACGAAAAATTCGTTCGAGAATCGAGGCGGAAGTAGCCCAGACGCACAGTGGTACTACGGCCGAAACACCCAAGCGGTACTACCGCTCTGAGAGCGGTACTACCGCTGTGGAGTTTTTGGCGGTACTACCGCCGTGGACACGGTACTACCGCTAGGGTAAAGCAGAGCATAATAAGGGGAAAACAGCAGATCCAGAGATGCGGAAGGAAAGACGACGGGTGTGATAATGATGTGTACGTGTGATTCCACCCAAGTCTTACCAAAACGGATCCCCTCTTGATAGTACGGTGACTCCTACGAAACTAGTCCACCAACAACGAAACGAAGGAGCTACACTGTCTTGAATTACAACACCGAGGGGAGGAAATCGTCTCGTGCCAATGGATGAATCTCTGAAAGAACTAACGCACACGATTAGTCCGCACAAGCATTGTCATCAATCACCAAAACATATTGGGAATAAATATGCCCTTACAATCTCCCCCTTTTTGGTGGATTGATGACAATACGGGATTTGCACAATATGAAAGATATAGGATAAGCGCAAAAGTACAACTGTCCTAAAATGTAGAAGGGCTCCCCCTGGATGTGTGCTACTTAGAAAGGTGCTTTGGATTGCACGGCACAGAAGCCAGAAACAATGCTCCCCCTACATTTTAGAGACCAACTACCTAAGCATGATATGAGAGCAACATATATATAATAAGATAAGCATGGAACTCATAAGCTAGATAGACATAGATAAAGATACGAAGAGATAAGGTAGCATATGTCTCACACCATATGACTCGAGCTTAGGTCTTACTGACAGAACATAACTTAGGTCTCACAGACACAAACCAAATAAGACGACAAGCGAAATCACAAACACAAATGACGAAAGACACAAGACGCAAATCCCTAAACTCTTGGTGGCAATAGCAGTTGCATCTCTAGATTTTTCTCCAGATCTAGGCTTGAGTAGGATGGAGAATGCTTCTAGACTGTTTGGATTAGTGTTTGGTTGGAGTATTTTTGAATTTGGTAGGACGGTAGTACCGGATCTAACCATGGTAGTTGGAAACTGCTGTTTCCACGCCTCGAGCGGTACTACCGCTCTCCCAGAGCGGTACTACCGCTTGGGCCGGTACTACCGCTCAAGGGTCACGGTACTACCGCCGTCTACCCAGTTCCATCATCCTTCAACCTTTCAGTGATCTTTTCGTTCGTGTTTGTGGCTTACGCTCATTCTTTCTGGTTGTTTTGCGTGTTTGTGTGTGTGGTTCCAGGTGATGAGGTTCCTGAGCATCAGGCTCGTCGTGTCAACCCCGGTCGTGCTTCGTCCAAGCGCTACCGCACCACTGAGCCCACTGAGCCTGCCGGAGGATCTTCCAGTGCTCAACCTCCTCCCCAACCGCCGAAGAAGCGTGGGGTCAAGCCAAAGCAAAGCAAAACCGTGCCAGAAATGCCGCCCAAGGAGTTCTGGGCAAGGCGCCGCCGCAACCCGTATGGGGTCGACCAAGATCCCACTTTGGTCAACCGTCTGTTCTGGAACAGGTTCCAGTTTGCCATCTATTTTGATGTCCTCAAAGCCAAGAAGAATCTCTATGTCAACGTGCACTCCATTGACACCGAGCATATGGAGAATGATCCTGACTACTTTGGTGAAGCTCTTCGGATGTGCACTCAGCTGAACATTCTCGGGATCATGCAATTCAACAAGGACTATGATGCTAATATTGTGGCCCAATTCTATGCCACGGTTCACCTTGGGACCGATGAGGACAGGACTCTGACTTGGATGACAAATGGCAAGTTGCTGTCAGTCAAGTGGAAAGCTTTCATGCAGTTGATTGGGGTGGAAGATCTTGGAGTTGAGTCTGCTGTCGGCTTTTGCCCCCACCGTCGTGCCAATGCCACTCACAAGCAAGCTCTGTGGCCCTACTGCACTCTGAGGATCAACCATGAGACGAAGAAGGATACCTATGAGCTGCCTGCCTATCTGGACATTCTTCACCGTATCTTCAGAGAAACTCTTTTCCCTCGCATCGGGAATCTGGACCAGGTTCACTCTTATCTCGTGGACATGCTTCTCTTCTGTCAGCGGGAGAAGGGGCAGAGCACCGGAGAGTCCTTGGATATCTCTCATGTTATGTGGTCTGAGCTGGTTTCTGCTATCTCCAAGCGCAAGTGCCCGATTTATGGTCCGTTCATTATGCTGCTCATTGAGAAGGCCTGGGATCGTATCTATCCCAAGGTGGTGCTGGAGCTTGGAGACTTGGTTTCTCATGATGTCAAGCGTCTGAGGAAGAAGGATAACTGGGGCACTCAGGACCCTAGGACTGGAGTTCCTTCATCTGCTGCTGCCATGGAGACTGAGGAGGAGTTTGGGGCTGAGGCTGAGGATGAACATGATGACTACGTGCCTTCTGAGGCAGAGCCCTCTTGGGCCAAGAAGCTCAAGATCAAGGTGAAGAAGCTGTTCTGCATGGAATCTCACGGTCAGTACATGACTCATGTGGCTGAGAAGAAGGCTCGAGGGCGCCACAAGGAGCTCATGCGTCAGATGGGTGCTATTGTGATTAGTGATTCTGAGGATCAGCTTACTAAGGAGGAGGAGTGGATTCAGCAGCACTGCCCCTGGACTGATTCTGATGCTGAGCACTTCCCGGCCGACGATGGCACCGCAGATGATCCCTCTGAGATCTGATGGGTGTCCCTCGTTTACCTTCACCTGGAGCCGTAGCATCACTCCCTCTCCTTTTTGGTGTCTCGCTGCCAAAGGGGGAGAGAGTTTAGGGATTTGCGTCTTGTGTCTTTCGTCGTTTGTGTTTGTGCTTTCGCTTGTCGTCTTATTTGGTTTGTGTCTGTGAGACCTAAGTTCTGGTTCTGTCAGTAAGACCTAAGCTCGAGTCATATGGTGTGAGACATATGCTACCTTATCTCTTCGTATCTTTATCCATGTCTATCTAGCTTATGAGTTCCATGCTTATCTTGTTATATATACGTTGCTCTCATATCATGCTTAGGTAGTTGGTCTCTAAAATGTAGGGGGAGCATTGTTTCTGGCTTCTGTGCCGTGCAGTCCAAAGCACCTTTCTAAGTAGCACACATCCAGGGGGAGCCCTTCTACATTTTAGGATAGTTGTACTTTTGCGCTTATCCTATATCTTTCATATTGTGCAAATCCCGTATTGTCATCAATCCACCAAAAAGGGGGAGATTGTAAGGGCATATTTATTCCCAATATGTTTTGGTGATTGATAACAATGCTTGTGCGGACTAATCATGTGCGTTAGTTCTTTCAAAGATTCATCCATTGGCACGAGACGATTTCCTCCCCTCGGTGTTGTAATTCAAGACGGTGTAGCTCCTTCGTTTCGTTGTTGGTGGACTAGTTTCGTAGGAGTCACCATACTATCAAGAGGGGATCCGTTTTGGTAAGACTTGGGTGGAATCACACGTACACATCATTATCACACCCGTCGTCTTTCCTTCCGCATCTCTGGAGCTGCTGTTTTCCCCTTACTATGCTCTGCTTTGCCCTAGCGGTAGTACCGTGTCCACAGCGGTAGTACCGCCGAAAACTCCACAACGGTAGTACCGCTCTCAGAGCAGTAGTACCGCTTGGGTGTTTCGGCCGTAGTACCGCTGTGCGTCTGGGCTACTTCCGCCTCGATTCTCGAACGAATTTTTCGTGTCGGGTTTTGCGGCACTAAGGGAGGTAGTAGGGGAGGTAGTACCGCTCTAAGCGGTAGTACCGCCCTTCCCTAGCGGTATTACCACCCTCGCGACAGGGCCTTGGGCAGCGCGGCAGTACCGCTGGGTCTAAGCGGTAGTACCGCCCTGAGTGGTAGTACCGCCCTGAGCGGTAGTACCGCTCTTCCCTGGCGGTAGTACCGCCCTGGAGTCAGGGCCCTAGGCAGCGCGGCAGTACCGCTGGGTTGAGCGGTAGTACCACCCGGAGCGGTAGTACCGCCCTTCCCCAGCGATAGTACCGCTCTGTGCGGGGCTGGTAAGTGGGATAACGGTTGGATTGTTCTTCCCACTATATAAAGGGGTCTTCTTCCCCAAAGTTGATTTACCTCTTTCCCCCAAAGCTCCATTGTTGCTCCAAGCTCCATTTTCGCCCGATCTCTCTCCCTAGCCAATCAAACTTGTTGATTTGCTCGGGATTGGTTGAGAAGGCCCAGATCTACACTTCCACCAAGAGAAATTTGATTCCCCCCCCTTATCCCTAGCGGATCTTGTTACTCTTGGGTGTTGAGCACCCTAGATGGTTGAGGTCACCTCGAAGCCATACTTGTGGTGAAGCTTCGTGGTGTTGTTGGGAGCCTCCAATTGTTGTGGAGATTTCCCCAATCTTGTTTGTAAAGGTCCAGTTGCCGCCTTCAAGGGCTCCAGTAGTGGAATCACGACATCTCGCATTGTGTGAGGGCGTGAGGAGATTACGGTGGCCCTAGTGGCTTCTTGGGGAGCATTGTGCCTCCACAACGCTCTAACGGAGACGTACTTCCCCTTAAAAGGAAGGAACTTCGGTAACACATCCTCGTCTCCACCGGCTCCACTCTTGGTTATCTTGTCCCTTTACTTTTGCAAGCTTACTTGAGTTATATCCATTGCTTGCTTGCGTGCTTATTGTCTGTGCATCATATAGGTTGTCCACATAGTTGCACATCCAGACAACCTATTTCATTGCAAGTTTTAATTTGTTAAAGAAAAGACTAAAAATTGTTAGTTGCCTATTCACCCCCCCTCTAGTCAACCATATCGATCCTTTCATCTGGGAAGAAGGCAAAGATGTTACCAAAAAGGGTTCCCCCCGCTTTAGATTATAAAGCAACATCCAACCGATACAACCAGCTTGCAGGGGCCGCAGCACAAACAAGCCCCAAAAAATGAGAAAAAAAAGAAATGCCGACGCCGGCAGCTCAACTAAGCAAAGATGGCCGACACCAGCTGCACCCTCGGAGAAGTACGACCGCCCGTCAAGCACTCCGAAGCCTCGTGTACCAAGCAACATCTTCATGAAAAAATGCAACGACGATGACGCTGTTGCCCGGAAAAGTCATAGGGTTTCCCCCGGTACGCGGATGGCAGTGGGGAAGGGGTATCACCGACGACCCTTAGGAGGTCCGGCAACGCCCTTGGGCGCAGCCGCGCCTGTGGCGAACGAACCGCCGGAGATTTCTCCTGCCCCGAGACCACCACTGCCACCCAGACAAACGGAAGCGCATCGCCCAGCATGCCGCCCACTAGCTAGCGCCACCACGGATACCACATCATCTTCACCGTTTCACTGAGGCCACCAACACAAGACCTGGAGGTAGGGCGAGAAGACACCGGGCTTGGTGGCAACCGCAATGCCGCCGACAGAAGGGAACAATCTCCACCACCGCGCAGAGCCGACCGAACATAGCAACATGGACTTGCTAGGCCACCACCGGCCCGGCTGGACCCCAACGGGTCCGGACAGTCCCCGTAGCCATGCTGCAGCACGTCGGCCGTCGAAGCCATCACCATAGCATCCATGGCCGGCTCGCCTCACCACCGGGGGGCTACGCCGTTGCGCCCGGGACCGCAAGCCCGCCCCAGCCCAGATGGGTCCGAAAGGGCCCAGATCTGGGCCGAGCAGGTGCCGCCGGCCAGCCGCCGACCGCGCTGCCCCGCAGCCAACGGCCACGCTGTTGCGTCGAGAGCACCCGAAGCCCGCAGAACTCCACTACCGGGCCCCACCGCCGCGAGCCGAACAACACCGCCGCCAGCAGGAGGGAGCCCCGACTCCCCCTCCAGGCGCGCGGGGAAGGAATGTCCGCCGCCGCTGGCGCCACCCAGGCACGCCGGAGGCAGCTGCCGGCGGCAACGAAGGGAGATGGAGGAGGAGGCGGTCGAGACAAGGAGGAGGACAGGGGGCGCTCTGCCGCCTCGGGGAGCGACGGGAGCGCTAGGGGAGGGGAAGGAGGAGGGGGGAGAGGGAGGAGGCCGGGGGATGCGCGCGCCGACGGCCGGCACCCGCGGGAGGGGGCGAGGGTGGCCGGCGGCGGCGGGAAGAGCAGGGGAGGAACCCTAGGTTGCGGGGGCTCGGGTCGCGGGACACTCGCTCTCTTTTCACTCTCTCCAACGTTGTTGTGGTTAGACCAGGCTCGTAGGAATAGGCAAAGATGTTGACTTACTTGGAAGGAAGCAATGTTGATGATCCATCAGCCGCTATGGTGTCGGTTGCTAGAAATGATGATGGTGATCAATCAGCCGCACCCGTACTGATGGGACGAGGATCTCCCTCACCCGCCCCCGCATCGCTCCCTTGGGGCGACTCGGGCGGCCCCCAACCCTAGCCCGCCGCCGGTCTCTCCCCTCCTCCCTCCCGACCTTGCCGCCACCGGAGTAGCCGCCAGCAAGCCCGCGCGGCGCCGAGGAAGGTGGCAACGAGGCTTGCCACTCCTGCCTCGCACGGAGGGCATGGTGTGCCGGGGTGGCGGCCCCGGTCAAGGTGGGTAGCACTGCTCCCTGCGGCGGACGGCGGCTGCGGGTGCTCGGCTGGGCTCCTCGGCTTGCTTGGGCGGCGAGGCCCCGGTGGATGGAGCTCGCGGTGGCCGGATTTCCTCCGTCGGTCGGCCTCCAGATCTGAATCGACCAGCTCCAACTCCACCCTCCTCGCCTTCTCCCGTTTGATCTCAGCTCCGGTGCGGCCCTGCTCGCCGGATCCGGCGGTTGGCGGTGTTTTGGCGGTGGGGCTCCTGGGACCGGGGGAAACCCTTGGCCGCCGGCGGTGTCCACAACAACGATGATGCGGCGGCGTCGAACTACTTCTTGGAGGCTTCGTTGAGGTATCCCACACCCCACCCATCTGCCGCTGCATCTAGGTGAAAACCTTGGTCCTGTTTCGGGACGACGGCGGCGCTACGGCACCGTTCCCCTTCCTGAAGGCGCCGTCCTTGGACTGCGGGGTGGATGTCGAGTTTGGATGTATTGGTGGCTGTAGTGGCGGCATTGCTCTTCATCAACCTCTCGCCGTGTCGATTTGGTTCACGTTCCTATCCTGCAGTGCGCGTCTCCTTCGTGGTTGTGCCATGGCAACTGAAGTTTCTTGTGGAGCACAATGTGGTCTGCTGCAGCCCCTCCCATGGTACACCTGGTTGCCATTTGTGAATCCAGGTTCTTGGGGAACCACTTCGCCTGCCGACGACGAGAAGGTTGTGGCCTCCTACGGCGACGAAGACGGATTTCATTATGCCCAGGTTGTTCATCATGCTGGAGTGGACTTGAGCCTTCTCCTTTCACATTGTTGCTTTCCACAAGTTTGATGTTTGTCCGGTGCTGGTTGCTTCGGTGGACGAAGACCTTGACTAACCAAGCTTAGTTCTTCAATTTTATCTTGGTAGCTGCTTGTGTAGTCTTAGGTTTGTGCACTGTCCTGTTTTGCACCTTGTATCGGCCGCCTGAGGTTGTTCTGCCTCAGTATCTTCCTTTTCTTTCTTTTTCATGTTGCTTGTATGTGGTTGATCGATGTAATCCTGGCCGGTTGATGGCTTTGTTAATTCAAAGCCGGGCTAGTTTGAGCCTCCTCTCGGGCTTGGCCGATGCCTTTCCTCTAAAAAAAGCCGCACCCGTACCAGTCACCAATGCGTAACTAATTGGTTCTACTCCCTCCGTCCCACAATATGATCATTTTCAAGCTACATTAGTATAGCTTGAAAAACGATCTTATATTATGGGACATAGAAAGTACTTGTTTACATTCATTTTACAAGGGGTGGAGATGTTTGGAAAACGTCGGGTCTTGCTTTGTGCTATATACACGGAAGAAAGTGTATACACGGGAGTAATTTACCCTGCCAACAGCCAAATTTATTTATTTTTGATTTTGTATTCCATGTCTGTGGTGTGCCTATTTCGACTTGTTTTCTTTAATCCTTTCACTTGTCCTGGGTCACCCATGTAAAACTGAAATGAAGTCGATCCCATTGTGGAATATCACAAAAGATAACAAAAGAGGATTTAAAAATAGTTGAAAGTGCATATACTGTTCGGCAATATACATATTTGTAGGATTACTTTTTACTGTTTTTTAATTAGGTGACGATAGTAGAAATAACCTCATCTAGTTTGTTTGGATTTCCCAGAAATGATGGCAGGTTTGTATCTTTACTTCAGAATGAAAAGACATGCCACCAGAACCATCCATCCTTGACTTTGCCAACGGAGATCATCATTGATCCACCCAATTTAGTTTTTGATTTCTTCAAATTTAATAGACATGTCCAGTTATAATATTATTTTAAATTTAGACATGCTGCGTCTAGTCTGGCTGGTTGACCTCACTGTGGGCACATTGTTGAGCCGTCGCTGTCTCCCGCTCCATTTCTTTGTCGAGAAATTAAAAGAAAAAGATAAAATTTGCATCGTGTATGGTACCAGATTATGAATTTTGATTATCTCCCTCTGAGTCATTCCATAACATCTCTGATTAAGTTTGCTTTCATGTATCATAGGATGGATTTTTCAGTGCTGTGAAAAATTACTTATATACAAAGAATTCAAGATTCATATCTTGTATCGTCCCGCGATTAAGGTTTAGTTTGTCGTTACTGAACTATGTTGTGATGTGTTAATTTGATAATTCAATGTAGAAAATTAAACATAGAAACACGTAAAAATCAATCAAACAAACATCAAACTAGTTGATGACAAACGGAATTATGGTAAGCCAACACAAGGTCAAGATTGCTTTTCTTTTCCCTCTTGCAAGGCGATTAGAGAAAGCCTTCCTCCCTTCGATCTTCGCCGGTGAGCCCGTCGATTCACCTTCCTCCGCCTGACGCTCCGGCGGCCGGTGTGTGTGTGTGTGTGTGTGGGGGGGGGGGGGGTTCTCGTGCCTCGTCTCCGGCTAGTAGATAGGTAATGTTTTGCAGGGGCGGCGTTTGGACGGATGGCGGCGCTTTTTCTTCGAGTCAGTCTTCCGGGCTCCGATCCTTCTCAAATTTGTTCGCTGGAACGGATTAGACGGAGCTCCGGCGTAGATTCCTACTAGCTCCTTGGGGTGGCGAGGTTAGTGTTTCTCGTCGTGCATACGCAACGGCGATATTTGGTGTCAAATTTTTCAGATCTATTCAACGGCGACGATTGCGGCTCCAGGGCGCTCGTCCTTAAGGGCACGTGCACGAAGACTTCTGGGCTGGCATCGACAAGGTCAGGCCGGCTACGGTATGGGAGCGGTAACAACGGCGCGTCAACGGCTCGTTTTGGTGACGACAATGGTCGTTTGGTGGTCCATGTACCTCGATGTAATTTTTATTATGTTTGAGGAGTTTTGTACTTTCGGTGAATCTTTATAATAAATCTGATCTTTTCAAAAAGAAAAAAAGTCAAATACAGCCCTAATGTGTAAACGGCTGAGATCTGATCATTCTGAAGGATCAATACATATAGCTGTGCAAAAGCATAATCCCGTCAATGGATCCATTAATTTATTACCAAGATAAATAAAATTTATATTAAAGAGAAAAGTAGTATTACTCCTTCCAATCCATATTAATTGATCCACACTTATTAATATGGATCGGAGGGAGTACAAACTACATATGGTAGTTTATGGTTATTTAGTAGCAGAGATTTAATCCCTTATGATAGATAGAGGTTTATTCCACACATACTCCCTCCGTTTTTTCTTTTGTTTGCGTATAACTTTTTGCCCTTTTTTTGCTTTTAGTCTGCGCCTAGGCTTTTTTCGCCCAATCTTTTCAATACTGCCCCTCTTGTTCGTCTTCCCACGCAGCCTCTGCATTAACTAGGCGCAGCCTTCTCTTCCGCTTCGCCTTCTCGTCTCCCTACGCTCCCCTCCACAAATTGCCCCCTCCACTCTCCCAATCTGCTCGTTCCCATGGCCAACGATGGATTCAACCCGTGCTTGTTGGGAGAGAGCAAACCAATTAAAGAAGACGAAGTAATCTACAACATAGAAACCATAGGTGCGGACGGCGATGGACATGGCCATGCGCTCGTGGTCGACAGCGCCAGCCAAGAGGAGGAAGGCGACGACGCCTCCCAAGCCCTTACGGAAGAACTGCTGCACCGCGGCTGGTTGACTGGCCTGCGGCGCCGCGGACAGCATTGCCTCATCTACGGCCAGTCAGCCCTAACCGACTTTGCCCGCCTGGGCCAATCCCGCAACCACGGCCTCCGCTCCCGTCAACGGTGCTGGTGCTGCCACTGCCACCACTGCTGCTTCCTTCTGCAGCCCCGCCACTCCCGCTTCCGCCAGGAGCACCGTCGTCGTCGACGGCGTCGTCCGCATCATCGCATGGGGCGCTGCCACTGCCACCACTCTCGTTTCCACCAGGGGCACCGCCGTGATGCGCACCATCGTGCTCTACAAAACAATGGGACACCGGTCATTGCAATCAAAAGGGCGGACGGAGTAGTATAGAACGAAGCTTACGGTCGTCGCCCTCTTCGAAGACATACACATACTACAGGTCAGCCGCATCGCCATCATACTGCTCGTCGACCTCATCCCAGTTTATGGGCACGTTGAGGTCCAGATTAGCCATCGGATACTCAGAGAAGGGAACAAGAGAGGTGAGAAACAGAGGAGGAAAGTGCAGAGTTCTTCCATGGCGTGGACGAATTTATAAGCATGTTACTCTCGGTTTCAAAGGTCCATGGCGCTATAGCTGAAATTCCATGGTGCCAAGACAGTATTGGAGGGAATGAAAATTGGCGCACAGCTAAAATTTACGTTTTCGTTGAACCAAAAAAATGGCGCTCTACGTGGTGCAGGGAAGCGATGCTTCATGATTCAAGAGGTGTGCATGCGGGGGAGAGAACGAGGAGAAACGAAAAGGCAGCCAATCAGCAGCCACATCGCATTAAAAGGCGCGGGACTCGACTGCATGCAGCATTTATTCTCCTCCATGCAACGCACGCTAAGTCAGGGGCAAAACAGTCCAGAATTTTACTCCAGCAGCTGTCCTTGGTATCCGGGATTCCTCTTATACGCAAACAAAAGAAAAATGGAGGGAGTACTAAATAGATCTCAGAATAGTGTTGTAGATTGTCTGGCAAAGTATAGTCAGAGCTACGACTGTGTGGTTCGGTAGACGGCCCATGTACTCCCTCCGTTGTTCTTTTGTTTGCGTATAAGAGGAACCCCGGATACCAAGGACAGCTGCTGAAGTAAAATTCTGGACTGTTTTGCCCCTGACTTAGCGTGCGTTGCGTGGAATAAATGCTGCATGCAGTCGAGTCCCGCGCCTTCTAATGCGCTGTGGCTGCTGATTGGCTGCCGTTTCGTTTCTCCTCGTTCTCTCCCCCGCATGCACACCTCTTGAATCATGAAGCATCGCTTCCCTGCACCACGTAGAGCGCCATTTTTCTGGTTCAACGAAAACACAAATTTTAGCTGTGCGCCAATTTTCATTCCCTCCAAAACTGTCTTGGCGCCATGGAATTTCAGCTATAGCGCCATGGACCTTTGAAACCGAGAGTAACATGCTTATAAATTCGTCCACGCCATGGAAGAACTCTGCACTTTCCTCCTCTGTTTCTCACCTCTCCTGTTCCCTTCTCTGAGTATCCGATGGCTAATCTGGACCTCAACGTGCCCATAAACTGGGATAAGGTCGACAAGCAGTACAATGGCGATGCGGCTGACCTGCAGTATGTGTGCGTCTTCGAAGAGGGCGACGACGGTAAGCTTCGTTTTGTACTACTCCGTCCGCCCTTTTGATTGCAATGACCGGTGTCTCATTGTTTCGTAGAGCACGATGGTGCGCATCACAGTGGTGCCCCTGGTGGAAACGAGAGTGGTGGCAGTGGCAGCACCCCATGCGATGATGCGGACAACGCCGTCGACGACGACGGCGCCCCTGGCGGAAGCGGGAGTGGCGGGGCTGCGGAAGGAAGCAGCAGTGGTGGCAGTGGCAGCACCAGCACCGTTGACGGGAGCAGAGGCCGTGGTTGCGGGATTGGCACACGCGGGCGATGTCGGTTAGGGTTGACTGGCCGTGGACGAGGCAATGCCGTCCGCGGCGCCGCAGACCAGTCAACCAGCCGCGGCGCAGCAGTTCTTCCGTAAGGGCTTGGACGGCGCCGTCGCCTTCCTTCTCTTGGCCGGCGCTGTCGACCACGAGCGCATTGCCATGTTCGTCGCCGTCCGCACCTATGGTTTCTGTGCTGTAGATTACTTCATCTTCTTCGATTGGTTGACTCTCTCCCCACAAGCACGGGTTGAATCCATCGTTGGCCATGGGAACGAGCAGATTGGGAGAGTGGAGGGGGCGATTTGTGGAGGGGAGCGTAGGAAGACGAGAAGGCGAAGCGGAAGAGAGGGCTGCGCCTAGTTAATGCAGCGGCTGCGTGGGAAGACGAACGAGAGGGGCAGTATTGGAAAGATTGGGCAAAAAAAGCCTAGGCGCAGACTAAAAGCGAAAAAACGGCAAAAAGTTATACACAAACAAAAGAAAAATGGAGGGAGTATTAAGGATCTCTTGCGGAAGGATTGTATCTCTATCTTACTGGAATAAACTACTGTTGATCTTGAAAAAAGTATACATATTTATTATACCAAGAGACAAGACCAACCACCCGGCAACAAGCACAGTGAAGCTTCAGGCAGAACACACATACAATAGTACTACCTCCGTCCTGGTTTATAGGTCCCCTTTATAGTTTGTGCCAAATTTTGATTAAAAATTTAACTAATAAAATGTTAATGCATGTTAAGAAAAATTATCTCATTATATTCGTATTTGAACATAGTTTTTAAAAATATAATGTTTGGTGACATGCGTGAACATTTTATTAGTTTAATCTATGGTTAAAATTTGACACGAAATACAATGGGTACTAATAAACCGGACGGAGGTAGTATCAATTTAAAGAAATCCACGACAGACAAAAGGGAAATAAGGAATAATCAAATGAGAAATCCACAATAAGTTGGTCCATGAGCCGCCGTCCTGTCGTGACTACAGGCTGGGACGAACCTCAGCTCCACCGTTGACGAATATGGTGCGGACACGCAGTGGCGGAGCTTGAAAGAAAAAGCTGGGCGGGCCAAGCTAAGGAAGAACCGAATTTTTTTTCCCTCAAAAAAAAAGGAAGAGCCGAATTTTTGTAGGCATTAGTCACTAGTTGGTTCCTTTTGTTCTGTTTCAATTTTCATCCTGTATGTTAGCAAACAAGTTACTACTAAGAGACTCATCTTCTACCTTATTATGCCTTGTTTCAATGATCTTCCTACACTAAAATGCACTTATCAAAAAATATTACGCATCAGGCACAAAGGAAAATCTCTCTTTATCGTGTAGTTCTACATATGAATTGATAATAAAATACATTAATGCTGCTCAATTCATAACAAAAGCATGCTGCTCTAGAAATAATTAGAAACTACCCAGCAGCAGCGTCATCAGGAGGTGAACATAGAGTTGAGCTCTACTCGGCGTCGGCACTCGACAGCGAACCGGCGAACCTAGTTGGTTGGTTGCACGGTGTACTGCAGTGGCCAGAGGAGAGGCAAGGGCCGGAGCCATCTGGGCGGCACAGCGGCAGCATCCCGACGGCCAGGGCCATAACTGGCTGGTGTGGAGACCGGAGTCTGGAAAGAAGGGCCTTTGCCATGATGAGGTCGCGAGAAGGCGAGCGGAACAGTGGAGCAGGCAGCAGGAAGCACGTATTTAGCGGCAAGGAGGCTGTGCGATCTGTGCGGCCAGGGAAGGGCCAAAGGTAGGTTTTGGGAGCCTGGAAAGGAGATGGGCGCTGGCTTTCCGACGCGAGATTTGAGTTGCGCGAGTTGCAGGTGCGGCGTAGCCGGCCGGCAGCTGCTGTTCCTAATGTGTCGCTCATGCCAAACGTCACCCTCGAGACTTGGATCGATCGCAACTCGGCTGAGTGGGCTACGAAGCAAAGCATACGTATAAAAAATAATCATCAGATACCTGGGGGGCCATGGCCCGGTTCGGCCCCAACGAAGCTCTGCCCCTGGGACACGAACCCCAAATATAACACTGCCGGAGCTGCTATCCTGCAAAAGCGCTCTTCCGGCCGCCGAAGGGGACACGACGTACGGAGCATAGCGCCACGATTACGCCGACAAGAAGGAGGAGCAGGAGGTGGTTCCGAGCCATGGCGGCCATCAAGCTTTGCTTATAGCAGTGCTCCTTGAGGTCCTTGCAGCGGCATTGAGGGGGTGCTCCTACTGCTTATATAGGGGGAAGCATGTCGACGTGCAGGCGCCCCGCTGTTGTCAAGGTTCATTAAAAGATGATCAACTGATTTGCGTGGCTTTATTGTTTAGTGGCGTGTCGTCTTTGCCTGAATTTATATATATTTGCAAGCTGCATATGGTTGCTGTTAGTAAACGGCCTTGCGCGCACGTCGATCACGCTACGCATGTACTCCTTATATCAAACTAATGTGGCAATCATTTGCAAGCAACGATGGCGAGTTGGCATGTTACAAGGTCAATGCAGTGTACGGGCTGGGTTTCGTCGGCGACAGTCTCACCGGACAGCAGACGGTAGATGAGGTGTCACAAGAACAGCACCTTACATTGTTGTGCACTTGTGCTCCTTGTACACGTACCTCGCCTGTTTCCAGCTTCACCGGCGCGCTTGCCTCCAGCACGTCGCGAGAGGTGCTCTCGGGGATGGTCGGCGGCGGGGGTCCCGCTCCTGGAGCTCATCGATGTGCGAGTGTGTCCTTGATGTCCCTGTGCACGGAGACGTGGGCATCGCAGCATCCGAGCCCAAACTCAAGCTCACCCACACCCAGTGCAAACGCCCGCACGCCCGCACGTTGTCGTCGCAGTGCAGATAAGATAGGAGGCACACAATACACGTCCAAATCAACCAGCGTGCCGTGTGCTAGCTTGTGCTCCCTCCATCCGGAAAATCTTGTCCCTCAAATGAATGTATCTAACAGAATTAATTGCACAGAAGTACCACAATTCAGGCATCACATGCAGATTGGTACCACGATTGCTAATTTTTACATGTCAGTACCAACATTGGTCCGAGTTTTTGCAAATAAGGCTAAGACACGTATTTATATGTATTGACGCTCGTTCCGACAGCTCGGGCCCACCCGTCAGGTGCCACGCTGGCCAATCGGCGCGTGCCCGCGCGCTGACTAGGACGAGCCGGTCCGCTGCTGCTCTCCAACCTGGTCCGGTCGCACCAGCTCCAGCCCGGCTGCACCATTCCCCTCCCCTCCTCCTCCTCTACTCGAACCCTAGTCCATGGCGTCGGCGATTCCACCAGGCGGCGGCGAGGGCATCCACGGCGGCGGTGAGATGCCGTTCTGGCCTCCTAGCGGAACGGCTGGCGTCGACGGGTATGGCGGAGACGACTCCAGCTCCGCGTACTCGACCGACGACGAGGAGTCGATGTTACTCACCATGGAGCAGCGGTTGCGGTTGACGCATCAGTGGGTGGCGAACCCTAGCAGCAGCCATGAGTTGACTCATGGACTTGGCAGCGTGCTGTAAGTACCCTTGTCCTACTCCTCCTCTGATTTATCCAATTGGGCATTTTTAGGGTTTGTTCATCTTCTGCTTTATCCAGTTGGGGATTAGGTTTTATCCAATTGAAGTGACTAGTATAGGACAATTAAACTAACCTAGTAACATAGTGTATTGCACTCTCAAATTAGTTCAATGACAGTAAAAATTTGGGATTATTGTGGCTCTCCAAATTGTTCTGTGTTGTACTGTACTGTTACTTTAAATTGTTCTGTACTATAATGTTGCTCTCCAAATTAAGAGTAATTATAATGAATAGATGAAATTTAATTTGTTCTGTAGTTTGGATGAAGACATTTGGCAAGTAAGGATCCATTTTGATGCAAGAGAACCATTGGAGATGAAGTTGTGTGGTTCAGATATTACTTATCTGAATTTGGTTGCGGTGATGGAAACCCAAGGATTTAATGCATATGATTGTTTGTATCACATTGAAAATCCATCTTTAGGAGAGAAAGGGCTGGATTTGGTAGACAGTCATGCAGAATTACAGATGATAAAGCGGAAGATCCAGGACAAATTGGTGCTTAATTTGCTAGTCAGGGCTTGTCCACCCCCTGATACTGATTTTGAGAGGCAGCATTTTGAAAAGCCAGACTTGTCCACTGTGGTGTACCAAGAGCCTGTTGTTTATGATCTGAGTGAGCCTCCTATCTTAGCTGTTGATCAGGAAGGAGTAGTTTTTGAGAGTCAATGTAGCATCTCTAGCACACATCATCCTGCTGGTCCTCCTGGTGTTTGCACACAAGAAAGCAAAAATGCAACAAACAAATTGAAAGCAGTTTTGGAAGAAGAAGAAGAGGGATATCAAGGATTTGAGGCTTATGAGGACAGTGATGCCTCTGATGAGGATGGTCAAATTGGAAGTGACCCTCATTACATGGTTGATGATGAAGATGTAGAGGTGGAAGAGGGAAAGAGACAGAGAGAGCTAGAAGTACAAGAGGAAGAATCAGATGATGATCAATCAGAAGAGCAAGAAATGCTGAAGACTATGCATTATGAGGATGACACTGAAGTTGAGGACCCATTTGAGGTATAGGAAGATAGGCCTTTTGAACAAGAAGAAGAAACTATAGTTGAACCTATAAAGAAGAAGCAGAAGCTGCCAGTTAGAAGAGGACCAACCACTAGGTCACATTGTAGTGAGCTACCAGAGGTTGTACCTGATTTCAGACCATCATCAGATGAAGAAGAGAAGGGGTTGTTGAGGGAGAGTGATGATGATGGTTTTGAGTCACTCTCTTTTGTCCTACCAAAGAAAAGGAAGAGTAGGGCAAAGAAAAGGCCTGCTAGGAAGTGGTACAATGAGAAAATGGAGCAACCACATGAGCAACTGTGTATGAAGTTGTGTTTTAGGGATCAGCATCAATTTAGAGATGCTTTGTTGAATTTGCACATCATTCTGGCCAGGAATTTCAAGTATCACAGGAATTCAGATCAGAGATTAATTATTGAGTGTACAATAAACAATGTTAGTTCTTTATGGTGGCAGCAGTTATAAAAGGGGAGAAAACCTTTGTAATTAAGAAGATGAGACTAGAGCACACTTGCCCTAGTACCACTGAGACCACCAGGGTTAGTGCTAAGTGGCTAGCACAGAAATATGAGCATCTCTTTAGATCTGATATAACTACTGGTATTCAGACTATAATTGATGCATGCAATGAAAAATATGGTGTAGATGTGCCCAAGTGCATGGCATATAGGGCAAAGAACATAGCTATTGAAGCTGTGTTAGGAGATCACAAGAAGTAATATCCTAGGCTTAAAGACTATGCTCAGACTGTCATGGACACAAACCCTGGGAGTAGAGTAATAGTCACTACTGTTACTCCAGTACCAAATGCAAAAATACCTCACCCAGGCCCAAGATTCCATGCCATGTTCTTTTGCCTTAATGGAGCAAGGGAGGGGTTTCTCAATGGGTGTAGGCCATTCATTGGTTAGTTCTTGAACCTTGTGAACCATTTACATATTTTAGAGTACTCCATGTTGTATCTCACTTGAATGTATTTAATGTTTGCAAATGTTGATTTTGCAGGTGTTGATGGATGCTTCATTAAGCTCACTACAGGTGCTCAACTACTTGCTGCCACTGGTAGAGATGGCAACAACAACATATATCCATTGGCATTTGGCATAGTTGGTCAAGAGGACACACCTAGTTGGTGTTGGTTTCTACACCAACTGAAAATTTGCCTAGGGGGAGAAGTTGGCAAGTTTGGAGCTTATACTATAATGTCAGATAGACAAAAGGTATGTGTTTGCATATTTCATTCTGTTTTGAACAAGTGTTTACAGTAGTTTAGATTTTCATTGGTGCTTATTTCTTTAGCTTGTAGCTTAGACTTTTTAAATTGTTTGTGTCAGGGGTTATTGAATGAAGTGAATGTTGTGTTTCCAAATTGCAACCAAAGATTCTGCCTTAGACATTTATATGCAAATCTCTAAAATGCTGGGTTTAGGGGTGAAGATCTTAAGAAGTGCATGGATAATGCTAGCTATGCCTATAATGAACACAAATTTAATATTGCAATGAATGATCTTAGAGCTGAAAGTGAGGAAGCCTGAGAGTGGCTTACTGCAATACCAAAAAAAACATGGGCAAGACATGCATTTGACACAAACTGCAAGACTGACTTGGTAGTGAACAACTTGTCTGAGGTGTTCAACAAGTACATTCTAGATGTTAGGAGAAAACCTATAAGGACAATGTGTGAAGGGATAAAAGATAAGCAGATGGTGAGGTGGCACATGAAGAGAGAGAGTGTAATGGAAGCAAGATGGGAGATAACACCTCATTACAGTGAGAAGCTAGAGGTTGAGAAGGAGAGGGCCAGATACTGCAAGCCAATACAGGCAGGGGTCAACTTATGGCAAGTTACAAGTGGGCAGCAAACACATGCTGTCAACCTAGAACTTGAGACTTGTGGATGCAGGAAGTGGGACCTTAGTGGCATACCTTGCAACCATGCCATCTCTGCAATAAACAAGGTTAAAAGGAAACCAGAGGGTTATGTATGCAAATTCTTCAAGAAAGATTTTTATGTTGCAGCTTATGAACCAATGATCTTTCTTGTGCCTGGTGAGCATGATTGGACAAGGACCCCTGGTCCAGACATAGAACCACCTGCATTCAAAATCAAGAGATGAAGAAGGAAAGAAAAAAGGATCAAGGGCAAATTTGAAGTACCAAAGCCAAAAGAAACTTCAAGAATGGGGACCATAACATGTGGCAATTGTGGTCTCCAAGGGCATAGGTACACAAACTGTCTTAAACAGTTGAAGCCTGAGCTAGCTTTGAGGAAGAATAAGCATGTGGTAATAATTTTTCACCATGAAATATACTAATGTTTTCTTTCTTGTACATTTCTTTCTAGCATTATTAACTGTTTTCTTTTCTTTTCAAGGCTACTCCAAGTACCTCACAGCCAAGAGTTGCTGGTCCTTCTACTACACCAACAGCAAGACAGCCAAGACCTGCTGCTTCTGCTCCTACACCACCATCATCTGGAAGAAGAGGAGCTGGCAGAGGAGCTGACATAGGCAGAGGAGCTGGTGCTACTTCTACTACAACACCACCATCTGGAAGAGGAGCTGGCAGAGGCAGAGAGAGCTGGTGCTACTTCTACTACAACACCACCATCTGGAAGAGGAGCTGGTAGAGGCGGAGGAACTGATACTTCTACTACAACACCACCATCTGGAAGAGGAGCTGGAAGAGGTGCTCCAAGGCCATTCAGTGCCCCCGGGCAATATGCTGACATTCCTACTGATGGCACACACACTGGATGGATGTCCTACTTCACTGCTAGCATGGGACGAGGAACCATGTAATTTGAAATACCCTGGTGTTATTTTGGTTGAACTTGATGCTTGAGGTGGAGTACTGGTGGAGTACTCTAGTGATGTTGAACTTGATGTTTGTAATGTTGAACTTGAGGTGGAGTACTCTAGTTGGTTATTGTAATGTTGAACTTTCTACTGGATATGTGGTTGAACTTGAGGTGATTATCTAAATGTTGAATTTAGGTGGTTATCTGAATGTTCACCTTTAGGTGGTTTTCTGAATGTTCAACTTTAGAGGGTTATCTAAATGTTGAACTTGATTACCAGTGTTTGCAAAGCAGTACCACATTTGCAGTTACTTGTGACAAATCAGTACCAATACTACTGCTGGCTGTTGCATGTCAGTACCAAAATTGGGGCATCACATAACATGCAGTACCACATTTGGGGATTCTGACATGTGGGACAGATACCTCTCCTACTATTAAAGTGATAGCACAAGATCTCAGAGTGGGGAATGAAACTAGGGTTCGTCCATGCAGTGTCCATTTGGAGCGCAGCAAAGGAGAAATCGCAGTGTGGAGGCGCTGACTAGGGCCGGCGGCGAAGATGTCGTGGTCGTCCAGTGCCGGGTCGCTCCCGGATTTCGTCGAGCTGCAGGAAGGAGGGGGGAGGAGTCGCACTCGCCGGTGCACTACCGCGAGAACCCAATGGCATACGCGCCTCCAGTGATGTGCCACTGCTCAATTCCGAGGAAGGCGCCAAGATGGATCTCCTGGAGCAGGCAGAACCCTGGTAGGAGGTACTATAGCTGCGTGGATGCTATGGTGAGTGTTGTTTTTTTGGCCTAATTTTCTTCCTTTTTCTTTTGTGTAATAGTATGTGAAATTTGGTTGTGTATCTTAATAGCACGGTGGCTGTGGATTTGTGCAATGGCATGATGATCCATTGTCCATATTCTGGAGTGGTCTCATTGGGGATCTGCATGATGAAGTATGGAGGCTTAAAGGTGCAACTGTTGCTAGATCTGAAGAACAATTTCCAATGCTGACTCCAAGTGAAGACGATGGCACAAGGGAGGCCATGTTTCTGTCTCTGCAAACTCAACTCAGAGAGAAGAATGCATAGATTGCAGGGATTAGGGCCAAATTTCACAATGTGCTGTTTCTTTTCATTATATTTGTGCTTGGCTTAGTTGCAGGCAAGATATTAAGTTAGTTAGTTGGTTCAGTTGCAGCCAATCTAAATGCAATGTACTGACTGGTTTAGTTGCTCTAGTTTAAGCCAAGTTGTAATGGATTAGTGAAGTTATCTTCTGATGCAATGAGATTTAGTCAGTCTTGTTCCTCTTTTATTTTGTATGAGATGAATGGTTAGCTGCAACATTGTCATAATGTACCATCATCAACATATCAATCTACATAATCAACATATCCATACATAATAAGAAACTGATCCATGTCTACCAATCATAGCACACATTAGTTTCTGGAGTTCAACTCATTATAGCAATACATAACCATTGTTCACAATACATAGAGGAGTTCCACTTCAAATGCATAGTTCATCCTTTTCTCACAAAAGGATGACTAGCATAACTACTACATATATACACAGCCATAGTTCACCATTAGTACAAGCATACAGTACACAACCTTAGCTCCTAGATGCTAGGTCATTACTCAACCATCATTCCCAAAAGGTGAGCAATGCCACTAATCCCATTTTCATCTTCTTCACTTCTCCAAGATGGCCTTAATCCCCCTGAACTTCTCCTTCAACTTTTCATTCTGAAACTCTAACTGCCACTTCTCTTCAATATGTTTTTCATTTCCCTTAAGCAGATCAGCAACCTGAAGCTTCAACTCTAGCTTCTCTTGGGTGAGCTTCTCCTGACACTTTGTTAGCTCTGCATTCTTCAGCTCCAAATTCATACTAGCTTCAGTAAGCACTTGCTTCTCTTTCATTTTGTTCAACTTCAAGTTCTGAATGACTGTTGCTTGAGCTCTTGTCAGGTTGAGCAGCATCTCATACTTCTGAGTAAGTTTCTAGGTCTCTGCATCTTTCTTTGCCATCTCAGTTGCCATCTGTGCCTTCATATCATCAATCAGTTCTTTTCTTACCTCCTACTGATATGTAATGGCAGACTGTAGATGTCTGAAATCCACCACCTTATCTTCCTGGAAGTTCATCAGCTCATGCACATCTTGGACTAGCTTGTCATAGTTGGCCTCCAGCTTGTTCTTCTCTTTTGTCAGATGGTGGATAGTGAAAGAACTTTCAAGATTGTCATTCACCCTAGCACTTTTGGCATCTTCAACCATTGCCCATAGCTTCAACAATGCATTCTGCATTATTGGGGGCCACTGGTGATCAACCCATTCAACAAAGCCACAATTGCTACCTTCTTGCAAAAACAACAACAACACCAACACAGTTCATACACCAAGTAATTACACAAGATCACTGCAGTTGCCAAAAAAAATCTAAATTTAGCATCACACCACTACATTTAACAAGAGGAGCAGCCACTTGAGTAGCTGACTGACTAGGTTAGTTACTCTAGTGTTCATATCAAGGAGTGTTCAACCATTTTTAAGCTACCCTAGTACCACTATTAACCAAAATTACTATGCCATTGTACTCCAGCAAAATATACTCATGCTTTACCTAAATAAGCTACTCTAGTACCACTATGAACCCAAATGTTGACAGCAAGCAGAGTACTCCAGCAAACAGGAGTTTAATATGGCACTGACACAGTAAGAAAAAAAATCACTATGCCTACAATCCATACCGGCTGTGCACATGCTAAAAACCTCCTGCCTGTGTCTGTTCCTTCAAAGGCAACAAGCCTCTCAGATGCCATGCCGTGCTTCTCACATGGAGACATCACATCTAGCTCAAGCCCCTTGTAATCTGGATCTTCAAGGCTGAAAGGAACCTGCAGAAGCTCGCACAAAGACAATGGCCAAATCAGAACCTACCGAAATCAACCAAATCAAGAAATCCCAAATCTGTAACCCTAACCCTAAACTCACTGTATTGACCTGGTTGAGACCGTCTATGGATGAAGAATGCATGTACGGGAGGCTAGACTGGTCGTCACTGCTTTTGTCCTCCAAAACCATGGCGTCGGTGGGGCAGTGCGGCGGCCGGCAGTCGGGACGCGGGCGGCGGCGACGGAGGAAACGAGCGACGAGGAGGAGGGGAGGGGAATGGTGCGGCGGGGGTGAGCTGGTGGGACCGGACCGGGTTGGAGAGCAGCAGCGGACCGGCTCGTCGTAGTCAGCGCGCGTGCACGCGCCGATTGGCCAGCGTGGCACCTGACGGGTGGGCCCGAGCTGTCGGAACGAGCGTCAATACATATAAATACGCGTTTTAGCCTTATTTGCAAAAACCCGGACCAATGTTGGTACTGATATGTAAAAATTAGCAATCGTGGTACCAATCTGCATGTGATGCCCGAATTGTGATACTTCTGTGCAACTAACTCTATCTAACACAAAGTTAGTGTTAGATACATCCATTGGAAAGGCAAGCTTGTGACAAGCTTTTACGGAGACGGAGGGAGTACATGCATATTGGAGGCCAGCTTCATGTGTGGTGCGTGCATCTCGGCGAGCACGTTCACGGTGCCGACGCGGCCATGCGGTGGCTCCTGTTAAACCCCGCCGTCGAGGTGCACAAGCAGCACAGTATGCCATGGCGGTGAGCAGCAGCAGGACATGGTACTGGCTAGCTAGGGCCTAGGAAGGTGACTTCTTCTGTCCTGGCGGCGACTAGCAGTAGCATCCAAGCTACGGCACACTCGCGGCAGTATGGCGATGACAAGCAGCTAGTCAAGGTGCGCATGCAATATGCTTGTTGAAATGCGGGAGGATGAGGAAGAAGGTTGATGCTGACGTGTGGACCCCACCTATAATAACGGCCAACTTACCGGTGAAAATAAACGGCGTTTACTTTCCTGCCACGTCAACCCTGGCGGGTGAGTCCTGCCTGTCATAAACATGTTTAAATCGTCTAAGACTGTTATCAATGGAAAGTGGTAGTTTTTGGCCACAAGATTAGCTTAAAAGTGATAGTTTTTGTTGATGTTTTCAAAATGGTAGTTTTGTGGGACACAAACCCCTAAAGTGGTAGTTTTTGGTTAAATATTCTCCTTCAAAGCCTTGAACACGGATGCCATTGTCGTGGAGGTCACGATCACCTATGGGGCCATGAGCCCCTTATGGTTCGGCAAGGGGGAGATCACAATGCACAAAGAGCAGAGTCCATGGAATAGCACGACAGTGGTGGCACTAGTGGTTTTTACCCAGGTCTGGGCCGCTGGATAGGGTAAAACCCTACTCCTTCTTTGGTGGATTGAGTGGGAGAACACAACTAGCACGCAACGCCCAAGCCCGGCAAGGATGCCTCGGGAGAGCAGCTACGCGCGTACAAGTGTGCTAGGGTCCGAATCCCTCTCTAGTTTGCCATGACCATCCTTTTATAGGCCAAGGGGTAACCACAGTTGAAAAATAGTCATTATCCAGTGATTAGATAGCTAACAGGGCTATCATACCTAACTCTGGCAGTTAGGAAAAAGTGCATTAAATGCACTGCTAGGTGTCATGCTAAGGATGCAGCCCGGCAAGCCTGCCGCGCCACTTAGTCGTCTCCTGCTTATCTGCTTGACACGCCTCTGGACGGGTGTCATATAGAGGTAATCTACCCTCCAAATGGCTGCCACGTGCTTAGTAGAAGCCACTTAATCATCTCGAGGGCTCGACACCGCATTGATAGGGGACTTGTTGAAGGAAATATGCCCTAGAGGCAATAATAAATATTTCCTTATATCATGATAAATGTTTAGTATTCATGCTAGAATTGTATTAACCAGAAACTTAGTACATGTGTGAATACATAGATAAAACAGTGTCCCTAGTATGCCTCTACTTGACTATCTCGTTAATCAAAGATGGTTATGTTTCCTAACCATAGACATGTGTTGTCATTTGATGAACGAGATCACATCATTAGGAGAATGATGTGATGGACAAGATCCATCTGTTAGCTTAGCATTATGATCGTTACAGTTTTATTGCTACTGCTTTCTTCATGACTTATCCATGTTCCTCTGACTATGAGATTATGCAACTCCCGAATACCGGAGGAACACCTTGTGTGCTATCAAACGTCACAACATAACTGGGTGATTATAAAGATGCTCTACAGGTGTCTCCGAAGGTGTTTGTTGGGTTGGCATATCAAGATTAGGATTTGTCACTCCGTGTATAGGAGATGTATCTCTGGGACCTCTCGGTAATGCTCATCGCTATAAGCCTTGCAAGCAATGTAATTAATGAGTTGGTCATGGGATGAAGCACTACGGAGCGAGTAAAGAGACTTGCCGGTAACGAGATTGAACTAGGTATGATGATACCAACGATGGAATCTCGAGCAAGTAACATACTGATGACAAAGAGAATGATGTATGTTGTTATGCGGTTTCACTGATAAAGATCTTCGTAGAATATGTACGAACCAATATGAGCATTCAGGTTCCGCTATTGGTTATTGCCCGGAGATATGTCTCAGTCATGTCTACATAGTTCTCGAACACGTAGGGTCCGCACGCTTAACGTTCGATGACGATTTGTATTATGAGTTATGTGATTTGATGACCGAAGTTTGTTCGGAGTCCCAGATGAGATCGCGGACATGACGAGGAGTCTCTAAATGGTCGAGAGGTAAAGTTTCATATATTCTAAGGTTATATTTGGAGATCGTAATGGTTCCGAGTGATCCGGGTATTTTTCCGGAGTACCGAGGGGTTACCGGAACCCCCGGGAAGTTAATGGACCTTAGTGGGCTTTAGTGGAGAGAAGGAAGAAGGGCCACGAGGTGGCGCGCGCCTCCCCCTGCCCGAACCAAATTGGACAAGGGGTGGGGGCGCGGACCGCTCCTTCCTTCTCCTTCTCCCCTCCTTCATTTCCCCTCTGATGGAAGAAAGGAAGGGGGGGGGCGAATCCTTCTTGGACTAGGAGTCCAAGTAGGACTCCCCCCTTGGCGCGCGCCTAATGGCCGCCGGACTCTCTCCCTCCCTCCTTTATATACGTGGCCAGGGGGCACCCCAAAGCACCACAGACAATCTCTTAGCCATGTGCGGTGCCCCCTGCATAGTTTAACACCTCGGTCATATAGTCGTAGTGCTTAGGCGAAGCCCTGCGCCGGTAACTTCATCATCACCGTCGCCACACTGTTGTGCAGATGGAACTATCCCTCATCCTCAACTGGATCAAGAGCACGGGGGACGTCATCGTGCTGAACGTGTGCTGAAAAAGGAGGTGCCGTACGTTCGGTACTTGGATCGGTTGGATCGTGAAGACGTTCGACTACATCAACCGCGTTACTAAACACTTCCTTTTTTGGTCTACGAGGGTACGTGGACAGACTCTCCCGTCTCGTTGCTATGCATCTCCTAGATAGATCTTGTGTGATCGTAAGATTTTTTTTGAATTACTACGTTTCCCAACAGTGGCATCCGAGCCAGGTCTATGCGTAGATGATATATGCACGAGTAGAACACAAAAGAGTTGTGGGCGATAATAGTCATACTGTTTACCGCCAACGTCCTACTTTGATTCGGCGCTATTGTTGGATGAAGAGGCCCGGACCGACATTACATGACCACGTTGATGAGACTGGTTCTACCGACGTACTTCGCACACAGGTGGCTGGCGGGTGTCTGTTTCTCCATCTTTACTTGAATCGAGTTTGACTACGGCTGGTCCTTGTTGAAGGTTAAAACAACACACTTGCAAAAAATCGTTATGGTTTTGATGCGTAGGTAAGAACAGTTCTTGCTAGAAGCCCGTAGCAGCCTCGTGAAACTTGCAACAACAAAGTAGAGGACATCTAACTTGTTTTTGCAGGGCTTGTTGTGATGTGATATGGTCAAGACATGATGTGATATAAATTGTTGTATGAGATGATCATGTTTTGTAACAATGTTATCGGTAACTGGCAGGATCCATATGGTTGTCACTTTATTGTATGAAATGCAATCGGCATGTAATTGATTTACTTTATCACTAAGTGGTAGCGATAGTCTTAGAAGCAATAGTTGGCGAGACGACAACGATGCTACGATGGACATCAAGGTGTCAAGCCGGTGACGATGGAGATCATAACGGTGCTTTGGAGATGGAGATCAAAGGCACAAGATGATGATGGCCACATCATGTCACATATTTTGATTGCATGTGATGTCTATCGTTTATGCATCTTATTTCTCTTAGTATGGCGGTAGCATTATAAGATGACCCCTTACTAAATTTCAAGGTATAAGTGTTCTCTCTGAGTATGGACTGTTGCTACAGTTCATCGTGCCGAGACACCACATGATGATCGGGTGTGATAAGCTCTACATTCACATACAACGGGTGCAAGCCAGTTTTGCATGTGCAGAATACTAGGGTTAAACTTGACGAGCGTAGCATATGTAGATATAGCCTCGGAACACTGAGACCGAAAGGTCGAACATGAATTATATAGTAGATTTGATCAACATAGTGATGTTCACCATTGAAAACTACTCCATCTCACGTGATGATCGGACATGGTTTAGTTGATTTGGATCATGTGATCATTTAGATGACTAGAGGGATGTCTATCTAAGTGGGAGTTCTTAAGTAATATGATTAATTGAACTTTAATTTATCATGAAGTTAGTCCTGATAGTTTTTGCATGTCTATGTTATTGTAGATTAATGGCCCGTACTACCGTTCCTTTGAATTTTAATGCGTTCCTAGAGAAAGCTAAGTTGAAAGATGATGGTAGCAATTACACGGACTGGGTCCGTAACTTGAGGATTATCCTCATTGCTGCCTAGAAGAATTACGTCCTGGAAGCACCGCTAGGTGTACCACTCGCACAAGCAACTGCAGACATTGTGAATGCCTGGCAGACGCATGTTGATGACTACTCGATAGTTCAGTGTGCCATGCTTTACGGCATAGAATTAGGACTTCAAAGACGTTTTGAACGTCATGGAGCATATGATATGTTCCAAGATTTGAAGTTAATATTTCAAGCAAATGCCCGAGTTGAGAAATATGAAGTCTCCAACAAGTTCTATAGCTGCAAAATGGAGGAGAATAGTTATGTTAGTGAACACATACTCAGAATGTTTGGGTACCATAACCACTTTACTCAAGTGGGAGTTAATCTTCCTGATGATAGTGTCATTGACAGAGTTCTTCAATCACTGCCACCAAGCTATAAAGGCTTCGTGATGAACTATAATATGCAAGGGATGATGAAATGATTTCCGAGCTCTTCGCAATGCTAAAGGATGTGGAGGTAGAAAACAAGAAGGAGCATCAAATGTTGATGGTTAACAAGACCAGTAGTTTCAAGAAAATGGCAAAGGGAAGAAGGGGAACTTTAAGAATAATAGCAAGCAAGTTTCTACTCTCGGGAAGAAGCCTAAGTCTGGACCTAAGCCTGAAACTGAGTGCTTCTACTGCAAAGAGACTAGTCACTGGAAGCGGAACTACCCCAAGTATTTGGCGGATAAGAAGTATGACAAGGTGAATGGTATATTTGATATACATGAGAAGTGCGTCTTCAACATAAGCATTGCAGCCCCAACCTTTGGGTATCCTATGAATATGCACTTCTCCGATTTGGGTTCGGGCTTATCAGGTTGAAGATTTTTCACATAAGCATCGCAACCCCAAACTTTAAGAAACGACAACTTGGGTTTCCTGCCAGACCACAATTCATATGGCGTCGTCTCAACGGATTTTGATGGTGCCATATTTAACGTGAATGCAGCCGTCTCTAAAGCATAATCCCAAAACGATAGTGGTAATTACTAAGAGACATCATAGATCGCACCATATCCAATAAATTACAGTTATGACGTTCGGACACACCATTACGTTGTGGTGTTCCAGGTGGCGTCAGTTGTGAAACTATTCCACATTGTTTCAAATGAAGACCAAACTCAGACTAGTAGAAAAGGGGGCATTGGTCCATGCCGGGTCAGCCCATTAGTCCCGGTTCAATCCAGAACCAGAACCAATGGGGGCATTGGACCCGGTTCGTGAGCCCCGGGGGCCGGCTGGGCCACGTGGGCCATTGGTCCCGGTTCGTCTGGACCTTTTGGTCCCGGTTGGTGGGACGAACTGGGACCAATGGTCCTCGCTCCTGGCCCACCACTATTGGTCCCGGTTGGAGGCATGAACCGGGACCAAAGGCCGCCCATTAGTCCCGGTTCATACCACCAACCGGGACTAAAGGGTTGGTCCTTGTTGCGGCCAGAGTTTAGTCCCACCTCGCCAACCGAAGGGGGCTCACACCGGTTTATAAGCCCCTCCCTTTCTGCCTTGTTGAGCTCCTCTCAAAATGAAAATAGATGCCCTTATACAGGAAATTTGACCTAAATTCATACTGAATTTCTGTGAAGTTAGTAGAAATTTATTATGAATTTAGGTTGAATTTTCTCTATAAGCGCATCTATGCTTATTTTTTTAGTATAGTCAATCACAACTATTTTTTCTTCTATTTATTTCTGAGTAGTTTTCTATATAGTTTTTTTTCTTTTCTGCTATATTTATTTTTTTCTATTTATTTCTGAGTTGTAATAAGTCATTAAAAATAAAAAAGATTTTAGTAAAGTTAATCACAACTATTTTTTCTTCTATTTATTTCTGAGTAGTTTTTTATATATTTTTTCTTTTCTGCTATATTTATTTTTTTCTATTTATTTCTGTGTGGTAATAAGTCATTAAAAATAAGCATCTATGCTCACTTTTTTAGTAAAGTTAATCACAACTATTTTTTCTTCTATTTATTTCTGAGTAGTTTCTTATATAGTTTTTTTTTTCTTTTCTGCTATATTTATTTTTTTCTATTTTTTTCTGTGTGGTAATAAGTCATTAAAAATAAGCATCTATGCTCATTTTTTTAGTAAAGTTAATCACAACATTTTTCTTCTATTTATTTCTGAGTAATTTTTTATATAGTTTGTTTTCTTTTCTGCTATATTTATTTTTTTCTATTTTTTTCTGTGTGGTAATAAGTCATTAAAAATAAAAAAGAGGCGCAATGCTAGTTAATTCGCTTCAAGCCTTTCGGAATAGTGTAAACTGCACTGCACATAGCTCCGTGCAGTCTACCCTATTCCTCAAGGCTTGAAGCGAACCAACGTGCAGGTGAGCATTGAGCCTCTTCTTCATCGTCTCTGCACTCGGGACTTATAAAGAGCTGCGAGTGCCTCTCGCTTGGCGAGGTGGGACTAAAAAAACAGCTGCAGAAAGATCAACTAAAAAACAGCTATAGAAAATAAATAAGTAATTAGACGGCTCCATTGTTACCGGTTGGTGGCTCCAACCGGGACCAATGCCCCTCTTTAGTCCCGGTTGGTGGCTCCAACTGGGACCAATGCCCCCCCTTTAGTCTCGGGTGGTGGCACCAACCGGGACCAAAGCCCTCTGCGTCCCGCCCTTTGGACTGCTGAAAAGAGGCCTTTGGTCCCGGTTGGTGCTACCAACCGGGACTAAAGGGGGCATTAGTCCCGGTTGGAGCCACCAACCGGGACCAAAGACTTTGCTATATAAGGAAAATTTCAGAACCGCATCCCCACTTTGATCTCTGCTCCTCCTCGATCTCCTAACGCCGTCGCCGCTCGCCCGCCGCCGTCGCCGCTCCGCCCCGCCGCCGTCGCCGCCCCGCCCCGACGCCGTCGCCGCCCTGCCCCGCCCAGCCGCCGCCGCCGCCCCGCCCCGCCCTGTCGCCCTGACGTCGCCGCCCCACGCCGCACCTCGCCGTCGCCGTCGCCGTCGACCTCGCCGTGAGCAACTTTTTATGATTTTTTTAGATTTTTTTGTAGTTTATAGATTTTTTTGTTAGATTAGATGTGTAGTAATTTAGATATGTACTTCATAGTATGTTAATTTAGATTGTGTAATTAATTTGTTCATATTGTGTTAGATTTTTTTTCTGTTAATAGATTTTTTTGGTGATATTATTGTTGAATATGCATGTTTGGTGATATTATTGTTAATAGATTTTTTTGGTGATATTTAGATTGTGTTAGTAAGTACTATAATTGAACTAGCTAGTTATAAAAATATAATTACTATTTTATTTAGATTTTTTTGGTAATATAATTAGTTAGAAAAATATTAGTTAGTTAGAAAAATAATAGTTTATTTTTAGTAAGTACTATTTTATTTTATTTATAGTAAGTGCTTCATATATAGTTGAACTAGCTAGTTGATTTAATAAACTAATTTATTTTACTATATATATAGAAGTAGTTTGTAGTAAGTGCTACTTTATTTATTTATAGTAAGTGCTACTTTATTTATTTATAGTAAGTGTTACATTGTTTTTAGTAAGTACTATTTTATTTATTTATAGTAAGTGCTTAGTAGTTGAACTAGATAGTTGATTTAATTAATAAAACTACTTTATTTAACTATATATAGAAGTAGTTTGTAGTAAGTGCTACTTTATTTATTTATAGTAAGTGCTTAGTAGTTGAACTAGATAGTTGATTTAATTAATAAAACTACTTTATTTAACTATATATAGAAGTACGTAGTTCCCGCATCGACGTCGGCGATGCCTATCTCGCATCCTCGTTGTTGTCGACTCAGCGGTGGAGGCCTGCTTGATCAGGGCCATGTTCGGGACTGGGCTCCGCCGGGCTGGTATTGGGAGGTGCTACCTTCTGGGGGACGTAGGTTGGTGAGGAGGCAGCCCGTTGTTGACCCGATCCTTGTTTGGTGGCGGTCGCGTGGGCCAGTGATGGTGCCGAGGCTTCCGGACACTGCGGAGGTGGTACGTCACCGTGTCAGCGAGGAGGACGAGCACATCCGTCGCTACATGGTTGCGTTGGAGGGAAGGTTCGACAATACCTGGCAGGTTCTTCAGGGATCTCACTGGAGCTATAATCCTGTGATCGTTCCTTATATTTGGATGTCCACCGCCCGCGACGATACCCATCGGGCGCTACGGTTCTAGCTGTATTAATTAGCGATGCTATATGTATGATAGTATTCGAGGAGTATTCGACGATGTACGGACACAAGAGATGATGTACTTTTGGTTATAATTGAATGCATGCTAATTTGAATACTACTTTATTTTACGATTTGGTTTTGCTTATTGAATGCTCATATTGGAAAAGTACTCCTACTTTGAATGCTAAAATTGAAGAGCACTCTATGCAAAAATCTAGGAGCCCCCTCCATCATCCACGCCGTCGTGGGGGTAGCTTCTCCTTCATTCCCGTGTGCTAGACAATTTGTTGTAATAATGCACTCGGGAATGAAAGGAGGAGCTACGTACCATCACCGATAGTCAACCCATGATTAATAATATTGATCTAATTTAGGTTTTTAGTACATATATTTAATATTTGAATTATGAACTTCGGCCGGAAATGTCGTACTCGGACGATGAAAACTGCCCGGGGGAGTGCGACTGGTGCCACGACGACCGAGGTATGTGCGACAGGTTCATTGAGCCGGACGAAGATCGGCGCTTCAGCATTAAGCTCGAGGAGACCTTCGATGTTCATACGATACGCAACGACGACAATAGTTTTTTTCGTAATTAAGCACGACTTCAACTATTTTAACGTGTATTTTTCATCTTTTCCAATTCGACTAGCTTATCCCATGCTTTGCAAGACGCTATGTCTTGGAGAGGATGGGTTTTGAAGACCATGATAGTATGGAAACCAAAAAATTATCCTAAGTACCCATCATGGTGTGGATTTTCAAGTCAAGCTGTACAATGCTCAGAGTGTAACCCATTTTGGTTGCAAAAACTGGGAAGCACTTTGCAAGATGTATGGTTTTGATGAGGGTATGCTTGTCACCATGGATCTTGGTTATCCTACAATCGCGCAAGAGAGACCTTCGATTTTCGTCCTTGTGGATACACCTCCAATTCTTCCCTCATGTGAGATTAACATAGTTATTAAGTAATTCAAAATAGTTGACAACTTATTTCCATTGACAGCTTATTTTCATTCTTCAAAGAATGTGCGGAAGATGGTAGACAGAACCTACTACACCGAAGGCTCTGAATTAACTTATCAGGAGAAAAATCATCTGGTCGCATTTTGTACTGATCTTGAGAATTACAATATCCACAATCAAACTCCTCAACATTATGGTCAATACGTGCCACTAGTGCACGTGTTGAACTACGGTAACTACCATGGAGATATCCTGGTAAGATTCTTTACTATTACGACATTCGTGTATCTTTTTGCACACTTCTAAAACTAGTACATCATTGCTAACTACGAAGTTATTACTATGTTTTTCAACAGATAATCCCGAATGATTGTGTGCCTCATCTGATGTATACGCACGGTAGCCTTCATGTTTTGAACATACAACCAGGTCTTCCTACGAATCTGAACTGTCCATACCGGGTTTCTAAAAGAAGTGGAGACATGACAATCAAAGAATGGAAAAAATGTATGGACAGTCGTAAGGAGCTTCTTGGAAGCAAAAATCAGCGAAGGGCAAGAATTGGAGACAGGATGATCGCCATTCTTCATAATGGAGAGTCAGGGTCTATATTGTTTTATGCTATTTTACCTTAAGGGTGTTTAGGTCATGTCCTACCTGATACTGATGATCATGTGCTAACAACAATTATGTAGGGTTGGGTTAGATGACTATGAGGATGATGATCTTATGACTTATTATTAATAACGAGTAGAAGTTGTATGATGATGCATGATTAGTAGGACTTGTTATTATATATGATGATGTATGATGCGAGCATGCATGAGTTATTATATCAGCGAGTGAAATGAACATATATAGCAGCAGCGTTGGTAAACCAAGGACGAAGATATAAGAGAGGACACTTCTCTCTATTAGCTAGCTAATAACAACCTAAAAATAACCCCCAAACCCCTAAAGCAGCCACTTTTCTAAAAAATGGACTTTTGGTCCCGATTGGTGCCACCAACCGGGACCAAATGCCCCCTAACTGGGCTCGGCGCACAGGGCCACGTGGAGGCACATTGGTCCCGGTTCGTGTTTGAACCGGGACTAATGGGTGGAGGTATTAGTAACGACCCATTAGTCCCGGCTCATGAACCGGGACTAAAGGCCCTTACGAACCGGGACTATTAGGTGTTTTTCTACTAGTGTCATAACTCAAATATTCGCCTCCACGATCAGATCGTAGAAACTTTATTTTCTTGTTACGATGATTTTCCACTTCACTCTGAAATTCTTTGAACTTTTCAAATGTTCCAGACTTATGTTTCATTAAGTAGATATACCCATATCTGCTTAAATCATCTGTGAAAGTCAGAAAATAACGATACCCGCCACGAGCCTCAACACTCATTGGTCTGCATACATCGGTATGTATTATTTCCAATAAGTCAGTAGCTCGTTCCACTGTTCCAGAGAACGGAGTTTTAGTCATCTTGCCCATGAGGCATGGTTCGCAAGCACCAAGTGATTCATAATCAAGTGATTCCAAAAGCCCATCACCATGGAGTTTCTTCATGCGCTTTACACCAATATGACCTAAACGGCAGTGCCACAAATAAGTTGCACTATCATTATCAACTTTGCATCTTTTGGCTTCAATATTATGAACATGTGTATCACCATGATCGAGATTCAACAAAAATAGACCACTCAACAAGGGTGCATGACCATAAAAGATATTACTCATATAAATAGAACAACCATTATTCTCCGATTTAAATGAATACCCGTCTCACATTAAACAAGATCCAGATATAATGTTCATGCTCAACGTTGGCACCAAATAACAATTATTCAGGTCTAAAAATAATTCTGAAGGTAGATGTAGAGGTAGCGTGCCGACGGTGATCACATCGACCTTGGAACCATTTCTGATGCGCATTGTCACCTCGTCCTAAGCCAATCTTCATTTAATCCACAACCCCTATTTCGAGTTGCAAATATGAGCAACAGAACCAGTATCGAATACCCAGGTGCTACTACGAGCATTAGTAAGGTACACATCAATAACAGTATATCAAATATACCTTTCACTTTGCCATCCTTCTTATCTGCCAAATACTTGGGGCAGTTCCGCTTCCAGTGACCAGTCTGTTTGCAGTAGAAGCACTCAGTTTCAGGTTTAGATCCAGACTTGGGCTTTTTTCCCGGGAGTAGCAACTTGCTTGATATTCTTCTTGAAGTTCCCCTTCTTCCCTTTTCCCTTTTTCATGAAACTACTGGTCTTGTTGACCATAAACACTTGATGCTCCTTTTTGTTTTCTACCTCCGTAGCCTTTAGCATTGCGAAGAGCTCGGAAATCATTTTCGTCATCCCTTGCATATTATAGTTCATCACGAAGCCTTTATAGCTTGGTGGCAGTGATTGAAGAACTCTGTGAATGACACTATCATCAGGAAGATTAACTCCCAGCTGAGTCAAGTGGTTATGGTACCCAGACATTCTGAGTATGTGTTCACTGACAGAACTATTCTCCTCCATTTTGCAGCTACAGAACTTGTTGGAGACTTCATATCTCTCAACTCGGGCATTTGCTTGAAATATTAACTTCAAATCTTGGAACATCTCATATGCTCCATGACATTCAAAACATCTTTGAAGTCCTGATTCTAAGTCGTAAAGCATGGCACGCTGAACTATCGAGTTGCCATCAGCTTTGCTCTGCCAGACGTTGATAACGTCCGTAGTTGCTCCTGCAGCAGGCCTTGCACCTAGCGGTGCTTCTAGGACGTAATTCTTCTATGCATCAATGAGGATAATCCTCAAGTTACGGACCCAGTCCGTGTAATTTCTACCATCATCTTTCAACTTAGCTTTCTCTAGGAACACATTAAAATTCAAGGGAACGGTAGCCCGGGCCATTGATCTACAACAACATAGACATGCAAAAACTATCAGGACTAACTTCATGATAAATTAAAGTTCAATTAATCATATTACTTAAGAACTCCCACTTAGATAGACATCCCTCTAGTCATCTAAATGATCACGTGATCTAAATCAACTAAACCATGTCCGATCATCACGTGAGATGGAGTATTTTCAATGGTGAACATCACTATGTTGATCATATCTACTATATGATTCACGTTCGACCTTTCGGCCTCAGTGTTCCGAGGCCATATCTGCATATTCTAGGCTCGTCATGTTTAACCCGAGTATTCTGCACGTGCAAAACTAGCTTGCACCCGTTGTATGTGAACGTAGAGCTTATCACACCCGTTCATCACGTGGTGTCTCAGCATGACGAACTGTAGCAGCGGTGCATACTTAGGGAGAACACTTATACCTTGAAATTTAGTGAGGGATCATCTTATAATGCTACCACCGTACTAAGCAAAATAAGATGCACAAAAGATAAATATCACGTGAAATAAAAAATATGTGACATGATATGGCCATCATCATGTTGTGCTCATGATCTCCATAACCGAAGCATCGTCATGATCTCCACCGTCACCGGCTTGACACCTTGATCTCCATTGTAGCATCATTGTCGTCTCGCCAACTATTGCTTCTATGACTATCGCTACTGCTTAGTGATAAAGTAAAGCAATTACATGGCGATTACATTTCATACAATAAAGTGACAACCATATGGCTCCTCCCAGTTGCCGATAACTCTGTTACAAAACATGATCATCTCATACAACAATTTATATCTCATCATGTCTTGACCATATCACATCACAACAAGCCCTGCAAAAACAAGTTAAACATCCTCTACTTTGTTGTTGCAAGTTTTACATGGCTGCTACGGGATTCTAGCAAGAACCGTTCTTATTAATGCATCAAAACCACAACGATTTTTTGTCAAGTGTGTTGTTTTAACCTTCAACAAGGACCGGCCATAGTCAAACTCGATTCAACTAAAGCTGGAGAAACAGACACCCGCCAACCAACTGTGTGCAAAGCAGGTCACTAGAACCAGTCTCATGAACGCGGTCATGTAATGTCAGTCTGGGACGCTTCATCCAACAATACCGCCGAATCAAAGTAAGAAATTGGTGGTAAGCAGTATGACTATTATCGCCCACAACTCTTTGTGTTCTACTCATGCATATATCATCTACACATAGACCTGGCTCGGATGCCACTGTTGGGGAATGTATTAATTCAAAAAATTCCTACGATTATGCAAGATCTATCAAGGAGATGCATAGCAACGAGAGGGGAGAGTATGTACATGTACCCTCGTAGAACAAAAGCGGAAGTGTTTAGTAATGCGGTTGATGTAGTCGAATGTCTTCGTGATCCAACCGATCCAAGTACCGAACATATAACACCTCCACGTTCAGGACACGTTCAACTGGATGACTTCCCTCGTGCTCTTGATCCAGTTGAGGACGAGAGAGAGTTCCTTCAGCACGATTGCATGGCGACGGTAATGATGAAGTTACCGGCGGAGGGCTTCGCCTAAGCACTGCGATGATATGACCGAGGTTTTAAACTATGGAGGGGGGCACCACACACGGTTAAGAGGTTGTCTGTTGTCCTTTGGGGTGCCCCTGCCCTCGTATATAAAGGAGGAGAGGGGGAGTCCGGCCGGCCCTGTAGGGCGCGCCAGGAGGGAGGAGTCCTACTAAGACCCCAAGTCCTACTAGGATTGCACCTGGTGGAAGGGGGCAAGAAGGAAGGGAGAGGGAGAGGGAGAGGGAAAGGGGGGCCGCGCCCCCTCCCCTAGTCCTATTCGGACTCCCCATGGGGGGGGGGGGGCGCCTCCACTTTGTGGGCTGTCCTCCTCCCTTATGGCCCATGATGGCCCATTGCTTCCCCGGGGGCTTCTGTTATCCCTCCGGCACTCCGTTTTTACCCGGTACCTCTCGGAACTCTTCCGGTGTCGGAATAACATTGTCCAATATATCATTATTTATGTCTTGACCATTTCGAGACTCCTCATCATGTCCATGATCTCATTTGGGACTCCCGAACAAACTTCGGTCATCAAATCACATAACTCATAATACAAATCGTCATTGAACGTTAAGCGTGCGGACCCTACAGGTTCGAGAACTATGTATACATGATCGAGCCACATCTCCGATCAATAACCAATAGTGGAACCTGGATGCTCATATTGGATCCGACATATTCTACGAAGATCTTTATCGGTCAAACCGCACAACAACATACATTGTTCCCTTTGTCATCAGTATGTTACTTGCCCGAGATTTTATCATCGATATAATCATACCTAGTTCACTTTCGTTACCAGCAAGTCTCTTTACTCATTTTGTAATGTTTCATCTTGCAACTAACTCATTACCGAGAGGGCCCACAGATACCTCTCCGATACCTGGAGCGACAAATCCTAATCTTGATATATGCCAACCCAACACAAACATTCGGAGACACCTGTAGAGCATCTTTATAATCAACCAGTTATGTTGTGATGTATGATTGCACACAAGGTGTTCCTCCGGTATTCGGGAGTTGCATAATCTCATAGTCAGAGGAACATTGATAAGTCATGAAGAAAGCAGTTGCAGTAAAACTGTAACAATCATAATGCTAAGCTAACGGATGGGTTTTGTCAATCACATCATTCTCCTAATGATGTGATCCCGTTCATCAAATGACAACACATGTCTATGGCTAGGAAACATAACCATCTTTTATTCACGAGCTAGTGAAGTAGAGGCATACTAGGGACACTATGTATTGTCTATGTATTCACCTATGTACTAAGTTTCCGGTTAATACAATTCTAGCATGAATAATAAACATTTATCATGATATAAGGAAATATAAATAACAACTTTATTATTTCCTCTAGGGCATATTTCCTTCAACGGGATCTACGTGTGAAGCGGAGTACATAGCTGCTTCGGAAGCAGCAAATGAAGGAGTCTAGATGAAGGAGTTCATATCTGATCTAGGTGTAATACCTAGTGCATTGGGTCCTATGAAATATTTTGTGACAATACTGGAGCAATTGCCTTGGCAAAGGAATCCAGATTTCACAAGAGAACCAAACACATCAAGAGACACTTCAATTCCATCTAACATCAAGTCGCAGAGGGAGACATAGAGATTTGCAAGATACATACGGATCTGAATGTTGCAGACCCGTTGACTAAGCCTCTTCCATGAGCAAAACATGATCAACACCAAGACTCCATGGGTGTTAGAATCATTACTTTGTAATCTAGATTATTGACTCTAGTGCAAGTGGGAGACTGAAGGAAATATGCCCTAGAGGCGATAATAGAGTTGTTATTTATATTTCCTTATATCATGATAAATGTTTATTATTCATGCTAGAATTGTATTAACCGAAAACTTAGTACATGTGTGAATACATAGAAAAAACAGAGTGTCCCTAGTATGCCTCTACTAGCTCGTTAATCAAAGATGGTTATGTTTCCTAACCATAGACATGTTTTGTCATTTGATGAATGGGATCACATCATTAGAGAATGATGTGATGGACAAGACCCATCCGCTAGCTTAGCATTATGATCGTTACATTTTTATTGCTATTGCTTTATTCATGACTTATACATGTTCCTCTAACTATGAGATTATGCAACACCGGAATATTGGAGGAACACCTTGTGTGCTACCAAACGTCACAACATAACTGGGTGATTATAAAGATGCTCTACAGCTGTCTCCGGAGGTGTTTGTTGGGTTGGCATAGATCAAGATTAGGATTTGTCACTCCGTGTATCGGAGAGGTATCTCTGGGCCCTCTCGGTAGTGCTCATCACTATAAGCCTTATAAGCAATGTAACTAATGAGTTGGTTATGGGATGAAGCATTACGGAACGAGTAAAGAGACTTGCTAGTAATGAGATTGAACTAGGTATGATGATACCGATGATCGAATCTCGGGCAAGTAACATGCCGATGACAAAGGGAATGACGTATGTTGTTATGCCGTTTGACCGATAAAGATCTTCGTAGAATATGTAGGAACCAATATGAGCATCCAGGTTCCGCTATTGGTTATGTCTCAGTCATGTCTACATAGTTCTCGAACCCATAGGGTCCGCACGCTTAACGTCTGATGATGATTGGTATTATGAATTATGTGATTTGATGACCGAAATTTGTTTGGAGCCCCGCATGAGATCACGGACATGACGAAGAGTCTCGAAATGGTCGAGAGGTAAATATTCAAATATTGGAAGGTTATATTCGGACATCGAAATTGTTTTGAGTGATCCGGGTATTTTTCCGGAATACCGAGTGGTTACCGGAACCCCCGGGAAGTTAATGGACCTTAGAGGGCTTTAGTGGAGAGAGGGAAGAAGGGCCATGAGGTGGCGCGCGCCTCCCTCCCGCCCAAACTGAATTGGACAAGGGGTGGGGGCGCGCCCCCCTCCCGCCTTCTCCTTCTCCCCTCCTTCCTTTCCCTCCAATGGAAGAAAGGAAAAGGAGGGTGGGGCGAATCCTACTTGGACTAGGAGTCCAAGTAGGACTCCCCCTTGGCGCACCCCTCCTGTCCGCCGGCCTCTCTCCATCCCTCCTTTATATACGTGGCCAGGGGCACCCCAAAGCACAATAGACAATCTCTTAGCCGGGTGTGGTGCCCCCTCCATAGTTTAACACCTCGGTCATATCATCGTAGTGCTTAGGCGAAGCCCTGTGCCGGTAACTTCATCATTAGCGTCGACACACCATTGTGTTGACGGAACTCTCCCTCGTCCTCAGCTGGATCAAGAGCACGAGGGACGTCATCGTGCTGAATGTGTGCTGAACACGGAGGTGCCATACATTTGGTACTTGGATCGGTTGGATCGTGAAGACGTTCGACTACATCAACCATGGTACTAAACGCTTACGCTTTTGGTCTACGAGGGTATGTCGACACACTCTCCCGTCTCATTGCTATGCATCTCCTAGATAGATCTTGCGTGATCGTAGAACTTTTTTTTTGAATTACTACGTTTCCCAACACTTGTATCGTGGTGTGGTGGAGCGGTGAAGCCTTTGGCGGGGAAATTTTCCCTTGGCGGCGCCGTCAAGGCTATCGGGGAAACTTTGGAATTTTCTTCAGGGCGGCCTCGACCTGACCAGGCTCTCCTGCCCTGTAAGGGAGGCTTTCCCTAAGTGATATCTTGTTCCCTTGGCTTGTCTTGGTCTTCTTGATCCGCCCTTTTATCTCTCAAAGAGCAGTTTATCTGGTTTGGTCTTGTCTTGGATGCTTGGTGAAGTTGCATCCTTGCCATCGTGCATGTGTACAGTCTGGGCAACATACGTGAAGGTTTGTTGAACCGACAGGAGCCCTCGGGCCTGGCCCAAACATGCTACCAAGCACCGTTGGCGTAGGCCCTATCAGGTGCATAGGCAGGACACTTGTGATAGCTTTCTCTTATTCCTTGATATTTTCCTCTCTTCTTCATTAACCTGTGCTTGAGTCAGTTTTTGGTAATCCCGCGCATCGTGCGAGACGACATGAGGAACTTTACGCCATGATCCATGGCTGCCAACGCCTCACATTCACGGGGTGGAAACTGCTATTTCACTTGTTCTACCGCTTCAATCGTTTGTGCCATGTACAACGCATGCATTGCGCAGGGTTGCTAGCGGATGCATAGAAAGCCAGGCGCCACAGAAAGGCGTAGGAGGGCGACCTTGATTCTGCATGCTGTTAGTGACCTAGAGGAGTCGGATTGGCGGAGCAGGGCGGTTGCCTCCTGGGTGAGGAGCCAGCCCCCGACCATGTTTGTTTATAAAAGGGAACGGGAGCGAGGTTCTTACTCACACACATCTCCTCCTTTTTGTTGGAAATATGCCCTAGAGGCAATAATAAAAGTATTATTATATTTCATTGTTCATGATAATTGTCTTTTATTCATGCTATAACTGTATTATCCGGAAATCGTAATACACGTGTGAATACATAGACCTCAATATGTCCCTAGTGAGCCTCTAGTTGACTAGCTCGTTGTGATCAACAGATAGTCATGATTTCCTGGCTATGGACATTGGATGTCGTTGATAACGGGATCACATCATTAGGAGAATGATGTGATGGACAAGACCCAATCCTAAGCATAGCACAAAGGTCGTTTAGTTCGTTTGCTAGAGCTTTGCCAATGTCAAGTATCTCTTCTTTAGACCATGAGATCGTGTAACTCCCGGATACCGTAGGAGTGCCTTGGGTGTATCAAACGTCACAACGTAACTGGGTGACTATAAAGGTGCATTACAGGTATCTCCGAAAGTAGCTGTTGGGTTGACACGGATCGAGACTGGGATTTGTCACTCCGTATGACGGAGAGGTATCTCTGGGCCCACTCGGTAATGCATCATCATAATGAGCTCAAGGTGACCAAAGTGTTGGCCACGAGATCATGCATTACGGTACGAGTAAAGTGACTTGCCGGTAACGAGACTGAACAAGGTATTGGGATACCGACGATCGAGTCTCGGGCAAGTAACGTACCGATTGACAAAGGGAATTGTATACAGGGTTTGATCGAATCCTCGACATCGTGGTTCATCCGATGACAACATCGAGAAGCATGTGGGAGCCAACATGGGTATCCAGATCCCGCTGTTGGTTATTGACCGGAGAACGTCTCGGTCATGTCTACATGTCTCCCGAACCCGTAGGGTCTACACACTTAAGGTTCGATGACGCTAGGGTTATAAAGGAAGTTTGTATGTGGTTACCGAATGTTGTTCGGAGTCCCGGATGAGATCCCGGACGTCACGAGGAGTTCCGGAATGGTCCGGAGGTAAAGATTTATATATGGGAAGTCCTATTTTGGCCACCGGAAAATGTTCGGGATTTTTCGGTATTGTACCGGGAAGGTTCTAGAAGGTTCCGGAGTGGGGCCCACCTGCATGGGGGGACCCACATGAACGTGAGTAGTGGGGGAAAGGCCCCACACCCCTGGTCAAGGCGCACCAAGATCCCCCCTTAGAAGGAATAAGATCATATCCCGAAGGGATAAGATCAAGATCCCTAAAAAGGGGGGATAACAATCGGTGGGGAAGGAAATGATGGGATTTCTTTCCTCCCACCTTGGCCAACGCCCCAATGGACTTGGAGGGCAAGAAACCAGCCCCTCCACCCCTATATATAGTGGGGAGGCGCATGGGAGCTTAACACAAGCCAAGGCGCAGCCCCTCCCCTCCCCAACACCTCTCCTCCTCCGTATATGCTTGGCGAAGCCCTGTCGGAGTACTGCTGCACCAACTACACCACGCCGTCGTGCTGCCGTTGGAGCAATCTTCCTCAACCTCTCCTTCCCCCTTGCTGGATCAAGAAGGAGGAGACGTCTCCCGTCCCGTACGTGTGTTGAACGCGGAGGTGCTGTCCGTTCAGCACTTGGACATCGGTGATCCGAATCACGTTCGAGTACGACTCCATCATCACCATCCCCTTGGCTAGCTTCCGCTCGTGATCTACAAGTGGTATGTAGATGCAAACTCTCTCCCTTGACTCGTTGCTTAGATGAACTCATAGATGGATCTTGGTGAAACCGTAGGAAAAATTTTAATTTTCTGCAACGTTCCCCAACAGTGGCATCATGAGCTAGGTCTATGCGTAGTTCTCTTTGCACGAGTAGAACACAATTTTGTTGTGGGCGTGGATTTTGTCATCTTACTTGCCTCTACTAGTCTTTTCTTGCTTCGGCGGTATTGTGGGATGAAGCGGCCCGGACCAACCTTACACGTACGCTTACGTGAGACCGGTTCCACCGACTGACATGCACTAGTTGCATAAGGTGGCTGGCGGGTGTCTGTCTCTCCCACTTTAGTTGGAGCGGATTCGATGAAAAGGGCCCTTATGAAGGGTAAATAGAAGTTGACAAAATCACGTTGTGGTTATTCGTAGGTAAGAAAACGTTCTTGCTAGAACCCAATTGCAGCCACGTAAAAGATGCAACAACAATTAGAGGACGTCTAACTTGTTTTTGCAGCGATTGATCATGTGATGTGATATGGCCAGAAGTTGTGATGAATGATGAATTGTGATGTATGAGATCATGTTCTTTGTAATAGGATTCACGACTTGCATGTCGATGAGTATGACAACCGGCAGGAGCCATAGGAGTTGTCTTTATTTTTTGTATGACCTGCGTGTCATTGAAGAACGCCATGTAACTCACTTTACTTTATTGCTAAACGCGTTAGCCATAGAAGTAGAAGTAGTCGTTGGCGTGACAACTTCATGAAGACACGATGATGGAGATCATGATGATGGAGATCATGGTGTCAAGCCGGTGACAAGATGATCATGGAGCCCCGAAGATGAAGATCAATGGAGCTATATGATATTGGCCATATCATGTCACAACTATATAATTGCATGTGATGTTTATTATGTTTATGCATCTTGTTTACTTAGGACGACGGTAGTAAATAAGATGATCCCTTACAAAAATTTCAAGAAGTGTTCTCCCCTAACTGTGCACCGTTGCTACAGTTCGTCGCTTCTAAGCACCACGTGATGATCGGGTGTGATGGATTCTTACGTTCACATACAACGGGTGTAAGACAGTTTTACACAGCGAAAACACTTAGGGTTAACTTGACGAGCCTAGCATGTGCAGACATGGCCTCGGAACACGGAGACCGAAAGGTCGAACACGAGTCGTATGGAAGATACGATCAACATGAGAATGTTCACCGACGATGACTAGTCCGTCTCACGTGATGATCGGACACGGCCTAGTCGACTCGGATCGTGTAACACTTAGATGACTAAAGGGATGTCTAATCTGAGTGGGAGTTCATAATTTGATTAGAACTTAATTATCATGAACTTAGTCTAAAACCTTTGCAAATATGTCTTGTAGATCAAATGGCCAACGCTCATGTCAACATGAACTTCAACGCGTTCCTAGAGAAAACCAAGCTGAAAGATGATGGCAGCAACTATACGGACTGGGTCCGGAACCTGAGGATCATCCTCATAGCTGCCAGGAAACAATATGTCCTAGAAGGACCGCTAGGTGACGCTCCCGTCCCAGAGAACCAAGACATTATGAATGCTTGGCAAACTCGCGCTGATGATTACTCCCTCGTTCAGTGCGGCATGCTTTACAGCTTAGAACCGGGGCTCCAAAAGCGTTTTGAGCATCACGGAGCATATGAGATGTTCGAAGAGCTGAAACTAGTTTTCCAAGCTCATGCCCGGGTCGAGAGATATGATGTCTCCGACAAGTTCTACAGTTGTAAGATGGAGGAAAACAGTTCTGTCAGTGAGCACATCCTGAAGATGTCTGGGTTGCACAACCGTATGACCCAGCTGAACATTAACCTCCCAGATGAGGCGGTCATTGACAGAATCCTCCAGTCGCTCCCACCAAGCTACAAGAGCTTTGTGATGAACTACAACATGCAGGGGATGGAAAAGACCATTCCTGAAGTGTTCTCGATGCTGAAGTCAGCAGAGGCTGAAATCAAGAAAGAACATCAAGTGTTGATGGTCAATAAGACCACTAAGTTCAAGAAGGGCAAGGGTAAGAAGAACTTCAAGAAGGACGGCAAGGAGGTTGCCGCGCCTGGTAAGCCAGTTACCGGGAAGAAGTCAAAGAATGGACCTAAGCCTGAGACTGAGTGCTTTTATTGCAAGGGGAAGGGTCACTGGAAGCGGAACTGCCCCAAATACTTAGCAGATAAGAAGGCCGGCAAAACCAAAGGTATATTTGATATACATGTAATTGATGTGTACCTTACCAGTACTCGTAGTAACTCCTGGGTATTTGATACCGGTGCCGTTGCTCATATTTGTAACTCACAGCAGGAGCTGCGGAATAAACGGAGACTGGCGAAGGACGAGGTGACGATGCGCGTCGGGAATGGTTCCAGAGTCGATGTGATCGCCGTCGGCACGCTGCCTCTACATTTACCTACGGGATTAGTTTTGAACCTTAATAATTGTTATTTAGTGCCAAGTTTGAGCATGAACATTGTATCTGGATCTCGTTTAATACGAGATGGCTACTCATTTAAGTCTGAGAATAATGGTTGTTCGATTTATATGAGAGATATGTTTTATGGTCATGCTCCGATGGTCAATGGTTTATTCTTAATGAATCTCGAGCGTAATATTACACATGTTCATAGTGTAGATGCCAAAAGATGTAAAGTTGATAACGATAGTCCCACATACTTGTGGCACTGCCGCCTTGGTCACATTGGTGTCAAGCGCATGAAGAAGCTCCATGCCGATGGACTTTTAGAGTCTCTTGATTATGAATCGTTTGACACGTGCGAACCATGCCTCATGGGCAAGATGACCAAGACTCCGTTCTCCGGAACAATGGAGCGAGCAACCAACTTATTGGAAATCATACATACCGATGTGTGCGGTCCAATGAGCGTTGAGGCTCGCGGAGGATATCGTTATGTTCTCACTCTCACTGATGACTTAAGTAGATATGGGTATGTCTACTTAATGAAACACAAGTCTGAGACCTTTGAAAAGTTCAAGGAATTTCAGAATGAGGTGGAGAATCAACGTGACCGAAAGATAAAGTGCCTACGATCAGATCGTGGAGGAGAATATTTAAGTCACGAATTTGGCACACACTTAAGGAAATGTGGAATCGTTTCACAACTCACGCCGCCTGGAACACCTCAGCGAAACGGTGTGTCCGAACGTCGTAATCGCACTCTATTGGATATGGTGCGGTCTATGATGTCTCTTACTGATTTACCGCTATCATTTTGGGGATACGCTCTAGAGACAGCTACATTCACTTTAAATAGGGCACCGTCTAAATCCGTTGAGACGACACCGTATGAATTATGGTTTGGGAAGAAACCTAAGCTGTCGTTTCTAAAAGTTTGGGGATGCGATGCTTATGTCAAGAAACTTCAACCTGAAAAGCTCGAACCCAAGTCGGAAAAATGCGTCTTCATAGGATACCCTAAGGAAACTGTCGGGTATACCTTCTACTTAAGATCCGAGGGCAAAATCTTTGTTGCCAAGAACGGATGCTTTCTGGAAAAAGAGTTTCTCTCGAAAGAAGTAAGTGGGAGGAAAGTAGAACTCGATGAAGTACTACCTCTCGAACGGGAAAGTGGTGCAGCTCAGGAAAATGTTCCTGTGATGCCCACACCAACTGAAGAGGAAACCAATGATGATGATCAAGGTACTTCGGATCAAGTTGCTACTGAACTTCGTAGGTCCACAAGGACACGTTCCGCACCAGAGTGGTACGGCAACCCCGTCCTGGAAATCATGTTGTTAGACAACGGTGAACCTTCGAACTATGAAGAAGCGATGGCGGGCCCAGATTCCAACAAATGGCTTGAAGCCATGAAATCCGAGATAGAATCCATGTATGAAAACAAAGTATGGACTTTGACAGACTTGCCCGATGATCGGCGAGCGATAGAAAACAAATGGATCTTTAAGAAGAAGACAGACGCGGATGGTAATGTCACCATCTATAAAGCTCGACTTGTCGCTAAGGGTTATCGACAGGTTCAAGGGATTGACTACGACGAGACATTCTCTCCCGTAGCGAAGCTAAAGTCCGTCCGAATCATGTTAGCAATTGCCGCATACTATGATTATGAGATATGGCAGATGGACGTCAAAACAGCATTCCTTAACGGGCATCTTAAGGAAGAACTGTATATGATGCAGCCGGAAGGTTTTGTCGATCCTAAGAACGCTAACAAAGTATGCAAGCTCCAGCGATCCATTTATGGGCTGGTGCAAGCATCTCGGAGTTGGAATATTCGCTTTGATGAGATGATCAAAGCGTTTGGGTTTATGCAGACTTATGGAGAAGCCTGCGTTTACAAGAAAGTGAGTGGGAGCTCTGTAGCATTTCTCATATTATATGTAGATGACATACTCTTGATGGGAAATAATATAGAATTTCTGGACAGCATTAAGGCCTACTTGAATAAGTGTTTTTCAATGAAGGACCTTGGAGAAGCTGCTTACATATTAGGCATCAAGATCTATAGAGATAGATCGAGACGCCTCATAGGTCTTTCACAAAGCACATACCTTGATAAGATTTTGAAGAGGTTCAAAATGGATCAGTCCAAGAAGGGGTTCTTGCCTATGTTACAAGGTGTGAGATTGAGCTCGGCTCAGTCACCGACCACGGCAAAAGATAAAGAAGAGATGAGTGTCATCCCCTATGCTTCAGCCATAGGATCTATTATGTATGCCATGCTGTGTACCAGACCTGATGTAAACCTTGCCGTGAGTTTGGTAGCTAGATACCAAAGTAATCCCGGCAAGGAACACTGGACAGCAGTCAAGAATATCCTGAAGTACCTGAAAAGGACAAAGGACATGTTTCTCGTTTATGGAGGAGACGAAGAGCTTGTCGTAAAGGGTTACGTCGACGCTAGCTTCGACTCAGATCCGGATGACTCTAAGTCACAAACCGGATACGTGTATATGTTGAATGGTGGAGCAGTAAGCTGGTGCAGCTGCAAGCAGAGCGTCGTGGCGGGATCTACGTGTGAAGCGGAGTACATGGCAGCCTCGGAGGCAGCGCATGAAGCGATTTGGGTGAAGGAGTTCATCACCGACCTAGGAGTCATACCCAATGCGTCGGGGCCAATCAAACTCTTCTGTGACAACACTGGAGCTATTGCCCTTGCCAAGGAGCCCAGGTTTCACAAGAAGACCAGGCACATCAAGCGTCGTTTCAACTCCATCCGTGAAAATGTTCAAGATGGAGACATAGAAATTTGCAAAGTACATACGGATCTGAATGTCGCAGATCCGTTGACTAAACCTCTCTCGCGAGCTAAACATGATCAACACCAGAACTCTATGGGTGTTCGATTCATCACAATGTAACTAGATTGGTGACTCTAGTGCAAGTGGGAGACTGTTGGAAATATGCCCTAGAGGCAATAATAAAAGTATTATTATATTTCATTGTTCATGATAATTGTCTTTTATTCATGCTATAACTGTATTATCCGGAAATCGTAATACACGTGTGAATACATAGACCTCAATATGTCCCTAGTGAGCCTCTAGTTGACTAGCTCGTTGTGATCAACAGATAGTCATGATTTCCTGGCTATGGACATTGGATGTCGTTGATAACGGGATCACATCATTAGGAGAATGATGTGATGGACAAGACCCAATCCTAAGCATAGCACAAAGGTCGTTTAGTTCGTTTGCTAGAGCTTTGCCAATGTCAAGTATCTCTTCCTCAGACCATGAGATCGTGTAACTCCCGGATACCGTAGGAGTGCCTTGGGTGTATCAAACGTCACAACGTAACTGGGTGACTATAAAGGTGCATTACAGGTATCTCCGAAAGTAGCTGTTGGGTTGACACGGATCGAGACTGGGATTTGTCACTCCGTATGACGGAGAGGTATCTCTGGGCCCACTCGGTAATGCATCATCATAATGAGCTCAAGGTGACCAAAGTGTTGGCCACGAGATCATGCATTACGGTACGAGTAAAGTGACTTGCCGGTAACGAGACTGAACAAGGTATTGGGATACCGACGATCGAGTCTCGGGCAAGTAACGTACCGATTGACAAAGGGAATTGTATACAGGGTTTGATCGAATCCTCGACATCGTGGTTCATCCGATGACAACATCGAGAAGCATGTGGGAGCCAACATGGGTATCCAGATCCCGCTGTTGGTTATTGACCGGAGAACGTCTCGGTCATGTCTACATGTCTCCCGAACCCGTAGGGTCTACACACTTAAGGTTCGATGACGCTAGGGTTATAAAGGAAGTTTGTATGTGGTTACCGAATGTTGTTCGGAGTCCCGGATGAGATCCCGGACGTCACGAGGAGTTCCGGAATGGTCCGGAGGTAAAGATTTATATATGGGAAGTCCTATTTTGGCCACCGGAAAATGTTCGGGATTTTTCGGTATTGTACCGGGAAGGTTCTAGAAGGTTCTGGAGTGGAGCCCACCTGCATGGGGGGACCCACATGAACGTGAGTAGTGGGGGAAAGGCCCCACACCCCTGGTCAAGGCGCACCAAGATCCCCCCTTAGAAGGAATAAGATCATATCCCGAAGGGATAAGATCAAGATCCCTAAAAAGGGGGGATAACAATCGGTGGGGAAGGAAATGATGGGATTTCTTTCCTCCCACCTTGGCCAACGCCCCAATGGACTTGGAGGGCAAGAAACCAGCCCCTCCACCCCTATATATAGTGGGGAGGCGCATGGGAGCTAAACACAAGCCAAGGCGCAGCCCCTCCCCTCCCCAACACCTCTCCTCCTCCGTATATGCTTGGTGAAGCCCTGTCGGAGTACTGCTGCACCAACTACACCACGCCGTCGTGCTGCTGTTGGAGCAATCTTCCTCAACCTCTCCTTCCCCCTTGCTGGATCAAGAAGGAGGAGACGTCTCTCGTCCCGTACGTGTGTTGAACGCGGAGGTGCTGTCCCTTCAGCACTTGGACATCGGTGATCCGAATCACGTTCGAGTACGACTCCATCATCACCATCCCCTTGGCTAGCTTCCGCTCGTGATCTACAAGTGGTATGTAGATGCAAACTCGCTCCCTTGACTCGTTGCTTAGATGAACTCATAGATGGATCTTGGTGAAACCGTAGAAAAATTTTAATTTTCTGCAACGTTCCCCAACACTTTTTTCATCCTGGCATCTTACCTCCACCATGGTAAGGGGGAGAGGGCGTGGCGGTACTCTAGTGGTGGCGACAAGGGTCTACACTCGACAGCGCCTCCCTCCTCCCGCTGGGGACGCAGGGGCTGAGCCCAACGTGAGAGGAGGAGGTAGAGGACGACGACGTGGCCGTCATGGTGCCTGGGGTCGAGGAGGGTGAGGCGATGCTTTGATTGCCCCTCCTCTAGTTTCCCAGGGTCCGAACAAAGGCCACATCGGGAACCAGCGGTTGGAATTCATCATCAAGCTGTGCAGGCCTACACGCAGCCGTCATTTCCTTCCAACTCCATTCGCAAGGGTGATGGAGGTAAAACAGCCGCAAGGACTGAGGCTGCACATGAGGGGCTGTTGTAATGGCAGCATGCGGGTGGACGTAGAGTTCCCCGCACCTCACGCCATGCTTCCCCAGCGTGACTGGAAAGCCTTCGCTCATGCCCACAGCTTAGCGGTGGGGCACATTCTGTTGGAAATATGCCCTAGAGGCAATAATAAATTAGTTATTGTCATATTTCCCTGTTCATGATAACCGTTTATTATTCATGCTGGAATTGTATTGATCGGAAACTCAGATACATGTGTGGATACATAGACAACAATGTGTCCCTAGTGAGCCTCTACTAGACTAGCTCGTTGATCAAAGGTGGCTAAGGTTTCCAAGCCATATACATGACTTGTCATTTGATAACGGGATCACATCATTAGGAGAATGATGTGATGGACAAGACCCAAACTATGTACATAGCATATGATCGTGCCATGTTTATTGCTATCGTTTTCTACATGTCAAGTATATGTTCCTATGACCATGAGATCATGCAACTCATTGACACCGGAGGAGTACCTTGTGTGTACTAAATGTCGCAATGTAACTAGGTGACTATAAAGGTGCTCTACAGGTATCTCCGAGGGTGTCTATTGAGTTGGCATGGATCAAGACTGGGATTTGTCACTCTGTATGACGGAGAGGTATCTCAGGGACCACTCGGTAATATAGTATCACAATGAGCTTGCAAGAAATGTTACTAATGAGTTAGCCATGGGATCTTGTATTGCGGATAGAGTAAAGAGACTTGTCGGTAACGAGATTGAACTAGGTATGGAGATACCAACGATCGAATCTCAGGCAAGTAACATACTGATAGACAAAGTGAACTGCATACGGGATTAGCTGAATCCTTGGCATCGAGATTCGACCGATAAGATCTTCATAGAATATGTAGGAACTAATATGGGCATACAGGTCCCGCTATGGGTTATTGGCCGTAGAGGTGTCTCGGTCCTGTCTGCATCATTCTCGAACCCGCAGGGTCTACACACTTAACGTTTGGTGACGATATAAATATAGTTGACTCATTATGGTGGTTACGGAAGGTTGTTCGGAGTCCCGAATGAGATCTTGGACGTGACAAGGAACTCCATAATGGTCCAGAGGTGAAGATTGATATATTGGACAAAGGGTGTTGGAGTCCGAAAGTGTTCCAGGGGTACCGGGTGATGACCAACATGACCGAAAGGGGTTCCGGTGGGCCGTGACAAGTGTTGGTGGGCCTCATGGGCCAAGGGGAGGGAGCACACCAGCCCACTAAGGGGTTGTGCGCCCCCCAATCCCCCTTACCACGTTGCCAGAGGAGGTGGGCGCCTCCCTATGGCAGCCGCCCCCTTTGCCTTGGGGGCCAAGTCTCCTAAGGGGTGGCGGGGATAAACCCACTAGGGTTGCCCCATCTTGGCCGCCGCCCCATAGATGGGATCTAGGGGAACCCCCTCCTCCACCCTTCCCCCTATATATAGAGGAGGGGAGAGAGGGCAACCGCACCCATACAAATATATTCGTGCCACGGCGCTGCTCCTCCTATCCCTCATAGTCCTTCTTCTTCTCCGCAGTGCTTAGTGAAGCTCTACTGATATTTCTCCACCACCACCGCCATCACGCCATCGTGCTGTCGGAGGACTCGAGCTACTACTTCACCATCGCTCGCTAGACCGAGGAGATGAAGGCATCATCAAGCCGTACGTGTCTTGAACACGGAGGTGCCGTCCGTTCGACACTAGATTGGGAGTTCACGGGACGGATCATGATTGGATCGTGAAGACGTTCGACTACATTAACCGCGTTTCTTAACACTTCCGCTTAGAGATCTACAAGGGTATGTAGATCCAATATCCTCTCGTACATGGTCATCTCCTAGATCCATCTTGGTGAGCGTAGGATTTTTTCACATGCAACGTTCCCCAACAGTTGCATCATGAGATAGGTCTATGCATATATGACATCACGAGTAGAACACAAAGGAGTTTGTGGGCGTTGATATTCAGATTCCTTCCTTCCTTGGTCTTTTCTTGATTCGGCGGTATTGTGAGATGAAGCGGCCCGGACCAACTTTACATGTCCACGTACATGAGACCGGTTCCATCGATAGACATGTGACTTTGTTGCATAAAGATGGTTGGCGGGTGTCTATCTCTCCCACCTTAGTTGAATCGGATTCGACAAAGGCGGTCCTTGTAGAAGGTTAAGTAGCAACTTGCATATCACCGTTGTGGCTTTGCATAGGTCAGAATTGTTCTTGCTAGATACCCATAGCAGCCACGTAAAACATGCAACAACAATTAGAGGACGTCTAACTTGTTTTTGCAGGGTATTTTGTGATATGATATGGCCAAAGACATGATGAAATATATTTTATGTATGAGATGATCATGTTTGTAATAGTTTATATCTACTTGCATGTCGATACATACGGCAACCGGCAGGAGCCATAGGGTTGTATTTAATTATTGTATGACCTGCGTGTCAATCATTAAGCGCTATGTTATGCTTTACTTTATCGCTAAGCGGTAGCAATAGTAGTATAAGCATGGTTGGCGTGACAACCCCGATGGAGGCACAATGATGGAGATCATGATGATGGAGATCATGGTGTCATGTCGGTGCTTTGGAGATGGAGATCAAAAGCACAAGTTGATGGCCATATCATGTCACTTACGATTTGCATGTGATGTTAATCTTTTTATGCATCTTATTTTTCTTAGGATGACGGTAGCATTATAAGGTGATCCCTCACTTAAATTTCAAGATAAGATTGTGTTCTCCCCAAGTGTGCACCGTTGCGGAAGTTCGTCATTTTGAAGCACCACATGATGATCGGATGTGATAGACTCTACGTTCACATACAACGGGTGCAAGCCAGTTTTTCACATGCGGAACGCTTGGGTTAAACTTGATGAGCCTAGCATGTACAGAAATGGCCTCAGAACACAAGAGACCGAAAGGTTGAGCATGATTCATATATTAGATATGATCAACATGGAGATGTTCACCATTGAAACCACCTCATCTCATGTGATGATCGGACTTGGGTTAGTGAATTTGGATCGTGTTACACTCGGATAACCGGAGGGATGTTGATTTAAGTGGGAGTTCTTAAGTAATATGATTAATTGAACTCATTATCATGAACAATAGTCTAAGTTGTCTTTGCAAATTATGTTGTAGATCATCAATAGCTCGTGCTGCAGCTCCCTGTTTTAATACGTTCCTAGAGAAAGACTAAGTTGAAAGATATTGTAAGAGATTATGTGGACTAGGGCCGTAGTCTGAGGATTTTCCTCACTTCTGGACAGAAGGCTTATGTCCTTGATGCACCGCTCGGTGTGCCAACCCCTCTAGCGTCGTCTATGGATGTTGTGAACAGCTAGCAGACATGTTCTGATGACTACTTGATAGTTTTGAACACCATGGAACATATGAGATGTTCCAAGAGTTGAAATTGGTATTTCAGGCTCATGCACGTGTTGAGAGGTATGATACCTCTCATAAGTTCTTTGCCTACAAGATGGAGGAGAATAGCTCAGCCGTTGAGCATGTGCTCAGAATGTCTGGGTGCTAAAATTGCTTGAATCAAGTGGGAGTTAATCTTCCAGATGAGATAGTGATTGACAGAGTTCTCCAATCACTATCACTAAGCTACTAGAGCTTCATGATGAACTATAAAATGCAAGGGATGAAGATGATCCTAGATCTGTTCGCGGTGCTTAAGGCCGGAAAGGTAGAAATCAAGAAGGAGCATCAAGTGTTGATGGTTAATAAGACCAGTGGTTTCAAGAAGGGCAAGAGCGAGAAGGGAAACTTCATGAATATAAAGCCAGTTGCCGCTCCAATGAAGAAACTCGAGGTTGAACCCAAACCCAAGACTAAGTGCTTCTATTGTAAGGGGAACGGTCACTAGTGGCGGAAATGCCCCAAATACTTGATAGATAAGAAGGCTGGCAACTTCAACAAAAGTATATTTGATATATGTGTTATTGATGTGTACCTTACTAGTACTCCTAGTAGCACCTGGGTATTACATACTGGTTCAGTTGCTAATATTGATAACTCGAAACAAAAGCCGCGGAATAAAAGGAGACAAGCGAAGGGCAAGGTACGATGTGTGTTGGAAGTGTTTCCAAGGTTGATGTGATCACCATCGCACGCTCCCTCTACCTTCGAGATTAGTGTTGAACCTAGATAAATGTTATTTGATGTCTGCATGAGCATGAACATGATTAGATCGTGTTTATTGCAATATGGTTATTCATTAAAGTCAAAGAATAATGGTTATCCTGTTTACATCAATAATACCTTCTATGCTCATGCACACAATGTGAATGGTTTATTGAATCTCGATCTGAAGCACATATGCCCTAGAGGCAATAATAAAGTTGTTATTTTATATTTCCTTATATCATGATAAATATTTATGATTCATGCTAGACTTGTATTAACTGGAAACTTGATACATGTGTGGATACATTGACAAAAGACCGTGTCCCTAGTATGCCTCTACTTGACTAGCTCGTTAATCAAAGATGGTTAAGTTTCCTAGGCATAGACATGTGTTGTCATTTGATGAACGGGATCACATCATTAGGAGAATGATGTGATGGACAAGACCCATCCGTTAGCTTAGCATAATGATCGTTCAGTTTTATTGCTACTGCTTTCTTCATGTCAAATACATATTCCTCCGACTATGAGATTATGCAACTCCTGGATACCGGAGGAATGCCTTATGTGTTATCAAACGTCACAACATAATTGGGTGATTATAAAGATGCTCTAAAGGTATCTCCGAAGGTTTTTGTGGGTTGGCATAGATCAAGATTAGGATTTGTCACTCTGAGTATCGGAGAGGTATCTCTAGGCCCTGTCGGTAATGCACATCATAATAAGCCTTGCAAGCAATGTGACTAATGAGTTAGTTACGGGATAATGCATTATGGAACAAGTAAAGAGACTTGCTGGTAACGAGATTGAACTAGGTATGAAGATACCGACGATCGAATCTCGGGCAAGTAACATACCGATGACAAAGGGAATAGCGTATGTTGTCATAATGTTCGACCGTTAAAGATCTTCGTAGAATATGTGGGAGCCAATATGATCACCCAGGTTCAGCTACTGACCGAGAGGTGTCTCGGTCATGTCTACATAGTTCTTGAACCATAGGGTCCGCACGCTTAACGTTCGATGACGATTTTGTATTATATGAGTTATGTGATTTGGTGACCAAATGTTTTTCGGAGTCCCGGGTGAGATCACAGACATGACGAGGAGTCTCGAAATGGTCAAGAGGTATAGATTTATATATATTGGATGATAGTATTGGGACACCAGAAGTGTTCCGGAATGTATTTGGTACATATCGGAGTGCTGGGGGGGGGGGGTTACCGGAACCCCCCAGGGGAAGATATGGGCCATATGGGCCTTATTAGGAGGGTGCACACCAGCCCACACAGGGGTGGCACCCCCCCCAAGGAATTTGGCCGAATAGGATTGGGAGGAAGGGGCGGCGCCCCCCTCTTTCCTTCTCCCCCCTCTCTTCCCTTCTTTCCCCTTCCGATAAAAGGAAAGGGGGGGGGGGCGAATCCTACTAGGAGCCTAGGGTTTCCTCTCTCCCTCCTCCTCCTTTATATATGTGGGGAGGGGGCGCCTAGAACACACATCAACTATTCCTAGCCATGTGTGGCGCCCCCTCCACAGTTTACGCCTCCGGTCATATTCTCGCAGTGCTTAGGTGAAGCCCTGCACGGATCACTTCACCATCATCATCGCCACGCCGTCGTGCTGACCGAACTCATCTACTCCCTCGACACTCTGCTGGATCAAGGGTTCATGGGACGTCATTGATCTAACGTGTGCAGAACTCGGAGGTGTCGTACGTTCGCTACTTGATTGGTTGGAACGAGAAGAAGTTCGACTACATCAACCACGTTACTAAACGCTTCCACTTTTAATCTACGAGGGTACGTGGACACACTCTCCCCCTCTCATTTCTATGCATCTCCTAGATAGATCTTGCATGAGCGTAGGATTTTTTTTTGAAATTGCATGTTACGTTTCCCAACAGTGGCATCCGAGCCATGTTTATGCGTAGATGATATGCATGAAGTAGAACACAAAGAGTTGTGGGCGGTGATCGTCATACTGCTTACCACCAATGTCTTATTTTGATTCAGCATTATTGTTGTATGAAGCAGACTAGACCAACCTTACATGACCACGTTCATGAGACCAGTTCCACTGACAGACATGGAACTAGTTTTGCATAAAGGTGGCTGGCGGGTGTCTGTTTCTCCAACTTTAGTTGAATCGAATTTGACTGCGGCCGGTCCTTGTTGAAGGTTAAAACAACAAACTTGATAAATCACCATTGTGGTTTTGTGCCGTAGGTAAGAATGGTTCTTGCTACAAGCCCATAGCAGCCACATAAACATTCAACAACAAAGTTGAGGACGCCTAACTTGTTTTTGCAGGGTATGTTGTGATGTGATATGGTCAAGACATGATGTGATATACGTTGTTGTATGAGATGATCATGTTTTGTAAAAGTTATTAGCAACTGGCAGGAGCCTTATGGTTGTCGCATTGTTGTATGAAATGCAAATGCTATGTAATTGATTTACTTTATCACTAAGCGGTAGCGATAGTTGTAGAAGCAATAGTTTGCGAAACGACCACAACGCTGCAATGGAGATCAATGTGTTGAGCCGGTGACGATGGAGATCATGACGTTGCTTTGGATATGGAGATCAAAAGCACAAGAAGATAATGGCCATATCATGTCACATATTTTGATTGCATGTGATGTTTATCTTTATGCATCTTATTTTGCTTAGTACGGCGGTAGCGTTATAAGATGATCCCTTTACTAAATTTCAAGGTATGAGTGTTCTCCCCAAGTATGCACCATTGCAAAAGTTCTTCGTGCCGATACACCATGTGATGATCGGGTGTGATAGGCTCTATGTTCACATACAACGGGTGCAAGCTAGTCTTGCACATGCGGAATACTCGGGTTAAACTTCACAAGCCTAGCATGTACAAACATTGCCTCGGAACACTGGAGACCGATAGGTCGAACCTGAATCATATAGTGGATATGATCAACATAGAGATGTTTACCATTGTTGACTACTCCATCTCACGTGATGATCGAACATGGTTTAGTTGATTTGGATCCCGTATCATTTAGATGACTTGAGGGATGTCCATCTAAGTGGGAGTTCTTAAGTAATATGATTAATTGAACTTAATTTATCATGAACTTAGTCCTGATAGTTCTATGTTGTAGATTAATGGCCCGTGCTACCGTTCCCTGGAATTGTAATGTGTTCCTAGAGAAAGCTAAGTTGAAAGATGATGGTAGCAACTACACGGACTGGGTCCGTAACTTGAGTATTATCCTCATTGCTGAATAGAAGAATTATGTCCTTCATGCAGTGCTAGGTGTACCACCCCCCAGCAACTGTAGACATTGTGAATACCCAGCAGTCACGTGTTGATGATTACTCGATAGTTCAGTGTGCCATGCTTTACGGCTTCGAATCAGGACTTCAAAGACATTTTGAACATCATGGACCATATGAGATGTTCCAGGAGGTGAAGTTAATATTTCAAGCGAATGCCCGATGTCGGAGTCAAAACCGGCAGATCTTGGGTAGGGGTCCCAAGCTGCGTGTCTTAGGATCGATGGTAACATGGACACAGGATTTTACCCAGCTTCGGGTTCTCTCGAAGAAATAATACCCTACATGCTGCTTTTGATTCTATTCGATGTGTATGATTACAGGGTTGATCTACCTCGAGATCATATGTTGTGGTCTAAACCCTAGAGGTATGATGAGTAATGTCATGATCCTCCATCAACTAGCCTGGCCTCGGCTTATATAATGTACCAGAGGCCCAGGATAACAAGAGTCCTAGTCGAATACGTCGGTGGAGAGGAGTCCTTGTCTTGATCACCAAGTCTTATGGAATCTTCCTCGTGTATACATCGGTTGTCCGAACTGGCCCATGAGTAAACGACCATGGGGGTCCTCGGCCCAATCCAACTAATCGGGAGACGACATGGTGAGTACCCCCTAGTCCAGGACACTGTCAGTAGCCCCCTGAACCGGTCTTCAAGTTGGGGACGCTCCTCGATTCTTCCGAACTGTTCTTCATCTTCAGTCGTCGGTCTTTAAAACTGGTTCAACAAATCATCTCATCTTCGATCTTGAGGATCGCCGTAGTGAATCCGAAGAGTTTACACGTCGGGTATCCGAGGAGCCCCTTTAAGTTCTCGACCTTTATCAATGCCTTGTTATTTTTTACGCCACACCTCGGGTTTGAATTTGTTCCCGTGTGGCGGTGTCCTCTTGCATCCGAGCTCCAACGCTGGACTGCATTCGAGATATCTTTTGCAGCCGAGCAGCAACGCCAGACTATATCCGAGCTCCAACGTCGGACTATATCCGAGGTGTCATAGATCACCTTGGCTTGAAAAAGTTTGAAGTAGGTTATCCGAGTTTAACACTGAAAAATTCTCTATGGAACGAGCCATTCAAATCCGAGCTTTATGCCGGACCACTTCCGAGCTCCAACGATGGTCAGTGTCCGAGGTGTCGTAAACTACCTCGGTCTTTTAAAATATTGAACGAACTCAGTCGAGCTTAATGCTGGAAATGTCCTCTATGGATCCAGCCACTGGCACCCGAGCTTTATGCCGGACTGCTTCCGAGGTGGTGCACCACCCCGACCGTGGGCTGATATTTTGCGAATATTTTTGATTGCTGCAATTTATTCTCTACCGAGATATATAGCCAATATATGTATAACTAGTAGCCCTCAAGGTGTGTGTCGGTCTAAAACCCGAGATGCACTGATACGTCTCCATCGTATCTACTTTTCCAAACACTTTTGCCCTTGTTTTGGACTCTAACTTGCATGATTTGATTGGAACTAACCCGGACTGACGCTGTTTTCAGCAGAACTGCCATGGTGTTATTTTTATGTAGAAATAAAAGTTGTCGGAATGACCTGAAAATCTAGGGAGCAACTTTTTGGATTTAATAAAAAATACTGGCAAAAGAATCAACTTCAGGGGGCCCACACCCTGTCCACGAGGGTGGGGGGCGCCCCCCCCCCTAGGGCGTGCCCCCTGCCTCGTGGCCCCCCTGGACTTCCACTGACCTCAACTCCAACTCCATATATTCACGTTCGTGGAGAAAAAAATCAGATAGAAAGTTTCATCACGTTTTACGATACAAAGCCGCCGCCAAACCCTAATCTCTCTCAAGAGGGCTGATCTGGAGTCCGTTCGGGGCTCCGGAGAGGGGGATTCGTTGCCGTCGTCATCATCAACCATCCTCCATCACCAATTTCATGATGCTCACCGCCGTGCGTGAGTAATTCCATCGTAGGCTTGCTGGATGGTGATGGGTTGGATGAGATTTACCATGTAATTAAGTTAGTTTTGTTAGGGTTTGATCCCTAGTATCCACTATGTTCTGAGATTGATGTTGCTATGACTTTGCCATGCTTAATGCTTGTCACTAGGGCCCGAGTGCCATGATTTCAGATCTGAACCTATTATGTTTTCATGAATATATGTGAGTTCTTGATCCTATCTTGCAAGTCAATAGTCACCTATTATGTGTTATGATCCGACAACCCCGAAGTGACAATAATCGGGATACTTCTCGGTGATGACCGTAGTTTGAGGAGTTCACGTATTCACTAAGTGCTAATGCTTTGGTCCGGTAGTCTATTAAAAGGAGGCCTTAATATCCCTTAGTTTCCATTAGGACCCCGCTGCCGCGGGAGGGTAGGACAAAAGATGCCATGCAAGTTCTTTTCCATAAGCACGTATGACTATATTCGGAATACATGCCTACATTACATTGATGAACTGGAGCTAGTTCTGTGTCACCCTATGTTATAACTATTACATGAGGAATCGCATCCGACATAATTATCCATCAATGATCCAATGCCTACGAGCTTTTCACATATTGCTCTTTGCTTATTTACTTTACCGTTGCTACTTTTACAATTACTACAAAACTGCTACTGTTACTTTTGCTATTGTTACCGTTACTTCCATACTACTTTGCTACTAAATACTTTGCTGCAGATACTAAGTTATCCAGGTGTGGTTGAATTGACAACTCAACTGCTAATACTTGAGAATATTCTTTGGCTCCCCTTGTGTCGAATCAATAAATTTGGGTTGAATACTCTACCCTCGAAAACTGTTGTGATCCCCTATACTTGTGGGTTATAAAGACTATTTTCTGGCGCCGTTGCCGGGAGCATAGCTCTATTCTTTGAGTCATTTGGGATTTATATCTGCTGGTCACTATGAAGAACTTGAAAGATGAAAGAACTAAGACTTTTCCCTCAACTACAAGGGGAGGTAAGGAACTGCCATCTAGCTCTACACTTGATTCTCCTTCTGTTTTGAGTAAGCTTGCGACACATAAACCTGCTTCTGCTATGAATTCTGATATGTCGCATGTTATTGATGATGCCACTTCTACTATGCATGATACTTATGATGAAACTACTTCTATGTTTGATACTACTGTGCCATTAGGTGAATTTCTTGATGAACAACTTGCTAGGTCTAGAGAGAATGAAATTCTTGAAACTAATATTATTGAAGATAGTGATGATGAAGGTTCTCCGCCTAACTATGAATTGCCTGTTGTTCCTGAGGGTTATGTTATGGATGAATAAACTGCTAGAGATTTTCTTGCTTGCAATGATAGATCTGATCTTAAGAAGTTATTAGCTAAACTGAAGCTAAAATCTCTGAATGCTAGAACGAAATATGACCCTGCTTTTGCTACTTCACCTATCTTTGTTACTGATAAGGATTATGATTTCTCTGTCGATTCGGAGATAATTACTTTGGTTGAATCTGATCCTTTTTATGGCTATGAATCTAAAACTGTTGTGGCACATCTTACTAAATTGAATGATATAGCCACCCTGTTCACTAATGATGAGAAATCTCGCTACTATTATATCCTTCAGATATTTTTGTTCTCATTAAAGGGTGATGCTAAAACTTGGTTTAATTCTCTTGATCATGGTTGTGTGCATAGTCCCCAGGATATGATTTATTACTTCTCTGCCAAATATTTCCCTGCTCATAAGAAACAAGCTGCTTTAAGGGAAATATATAATTTTGTGCAAATTGAAGAAGAGAGTCTCCCAAAAGCTTGGGGGAGGCTTCTCCGATTACTTAATGCTTTGCCTGATTACCATCTTAAGAAAAATGAAATACTTGATATCTTTTATAATGGACTAACTGATGCTTCCAAAGACTATTTGAATAGTTGTGCTGGTTGTGTTTTCAGGGAAAGAACAGTCGATCAAGCTGAATTGCTATTGAATAATGTGTTTACTAATGAAAATAATTGGACACTTCCTGAGCCAACCCCTGAACAAACTTCTAAACCAACTCCGAAGAAAAGGGGAGTTCTATTTCTCAGTCCTGAAGATATGCAAGAGGCAAAGAAATCTATGAAAGAAAAGGGTATTAAAGCTGAAGATGTTAAGAATTTACCTCCTGTTGAAGAAAGACATGGTCTTGATAACCCGATACAGGTAGTAAAGGTAAATTCTCTCTATAGATATGATAAAGTTGAAATCCTGTCTACTAAGTTAACTAGCCAATGCTTGGATGAATTTGTTGACTTTATGGCTAAACATGAAAACTTAAATGCTTATGTTGGTAGACAATTAAAGAGTAATTCTTATATGATTGGACACTTGAGTGATTATATGTCTAGAGTTAAGGGTGAACTTAAACTCATTAGTAAACATGCTTCTATGGTTAACACTCAAGTAGAACAAGTGCTTAAGGCTCAAAATGATTTGCTCGATGAATTTAATAATAAACATGACTTTGCTGTTAGAGTGGCTACTGGAACGGGTAAAATGACTCAGGAACCTTTGTATCCTGAAGGCCACCCTAAGAGAATTGAGCAAGATTCTCAGAGAAATAATGTTGATGCACCTAGTCCTTCTAAAAAGAAGAAAACAAAAATGATAGGAATTTGCATGCTTCTAGTGAACCTGTTGTAGACACACCTGAGAATCCCAATGATATCTCTATTTCTCATGTTGAAACACAATCTGGAGATGAACATGAACCTAGTGATAATGTTAATGATGATGTTCATGATGATGCTCAACCTAGCAATAATAATGATGTAGAGATTGAACCTGTTGTTGATCTTGATAACCCACAATCAAAAAATCAACGTTATGATAAGAGAGACTTTGTTGCTAGGAAGCACGGTAAAGAAAAGGAACCATGGGTTCAGAAACCCATGCCTTTTCCTCCTAAGGCATCCAAGAAAAAGGATGATGAGGATTTTGAGCACTTTGCTGAAATGATTAGACCTATCTTTTTGCGTATGCGTTTGACTGATATGCTTAAAGTAAATCCTTATGCTAAGTACATGAAATATATTATTACAAATAAAAGAAAGATACCAGAAACTGAAATTTCCATCATGCTTGCTAATTATACTTTTAAGGGTGGAATACCTAAGAAACTTGGAGATCCAGGAGTACCAACTATACCATGCTCCATTAAAAGGAACTATGTTAAAACTGCTTTGTGATCTTGGAGCCGGTGTTAGTGTTATGCCTCTCTCTTTATATCGTAGACTTGAATTGAATAAGTTGAAACCTACTGAGATATCTTTGCAAATGGCTGATAAATCAACTGCTGTACCTGTTGGTATTTGGGAGGATGTGCCTGTTGTGGTTACAAATGTTACTATTTTAACGGACTTTGTTATTCTTGATATTCCCGAGGATGATAGTATGTCGATTATCCTTGGTAGACCCTTTTTGAATACTGCAGGTGCTGTTGTTGATTGAAACAAAGGCAATGTCACTTTCCATGTTAATGGTAATGAGCATATGGTACAGTTTCCGAGGAAACAACCTCAAGTTCATAGTATCAATTCTATTGGAAAAATTCCATCGATTGTTATTGGAGGTTTTGAATTTCCTCTTCCTACTGTCAAGAAGAAATATGATATTCTTTTTATTGGGGATGTGCATATCCCCGTTGAGGTAACCTAGTGTTATTAGAAATTTCTCCGATTCCATGTTATTCGGAATGAGTTTGTTAACAAGACTTGATCAACCTTGTTAGTAGATTCCTTTTGATGAGCATGAGAAGGATGAAGTTAGAAGGCACAACTCTCTGTACCCCCTTTTTACTTCCTGTTATTTAGATTAAATAAAGTAAAACAAGTATTTTTTGTCTATTTTCTGAATTATCCATGCAATAAAAAATATCCTGAAAATAAAAGTTCTCCAAATGCCCTGAAAATTTAGTATGATTTTTATGGTATATTTGAGAATATCTAGCACTGAGAACACAGCAGGGGGAGCTGGCACCTGGCCACGAGGGTCCAGGGCGCGCCCTACCCCCCTAGGCGCGCCCCCTGCCTCGTGGGCCCATAGTGGCCCCCTCCACTTATTCCTGCACCCATGCTCTAATTCTTTCTCCCAAAAAAATCACTATCTAGCTGAAGCACGAGTTCGAGCTCATTTTGCTGCCATTTTCAATCTCCTTGCTCAAAGCTCCATTCACAAAACTGCTTTGGGAGATTGTTCTTCGGTATGTGACTCCTCCAATGGTCCAATTAGTTTTTGTTCTAGTGCTTTATTCATTGCAAATTTTGGTGCTTAGGTGACCATGTTCTTGAGCTTGCATGTCAAATTTATATGGTCCCAAGTAATTCTAATGCATGATATAGTCTCTAGACACTTGTGGGAGTAGTTGGTATCAATTTTATTGAGTTTGGTTCACTTTAATTTTGAGTTAATAACAATTTCAAAAAAAATTCAGAGGAAGAAATATGTCTAGGAAAATGTACCAAGGTGGTTCTTCAAGGAAGCAAGGACCCAGGCTCGCAATACGTGAGCAGGACGATGAACCACCGGGTAGCTTATGTGCGGCCTTGTGAATGGCCGACGGAGGAGTTTATGGTCAAAGCAGGCATCAAGGATGAATTTGATGCATATTTGTGTAATGCCGATCTTGAGGACTTCATGCAAGATAAGTGCCCTCAATACTACCATTTAACTGATTCCTTTGTGAGAAGGTTTAAATTTGCATCTTCGCGTAATTCTCACAATGTCCTGTTTGATCTTTATGATAAATCATATACCATGGACTTAGAAGATTTTACTACTGCTTGTAAACTCCCACAGTGGGGCAGTGTTAATGAACCTCGCAAAACTGAATATAAAGACTTTCTTGCTAGTATCACTATGGGAGAATCTAGAGAAATAGCACTGATACGTCTCCAATGTATCTACTTTTCCAAACACTTTTGCCCTTGTTTTGGACTCTAATTTGCATGATTTGAATGAAACTAACCCGGATTGACGCTGTTTTCAGCAGAACTGCCATGGTGTTATTTTTGTGCAGAAACAAAAGTTCTTGGAATGACCTAAAAATCCACGGAGATTACTTTTGGAAAATATAAAAAATACTGGTGAAAGAATCAAGGTCAGGGGGCCCACACCCTGTCCACGAGGGTGGGGGCGCGCCCCCTGCCTCGTGGGCCCCCTGGATGTCCATCGGCCTCAACTCCAACTCCATATATTCTCTTTCACGGAGAAAAAATCAGAGAGAAAGTTTCATCAAGTTTTATGATACAAAGCCGCCGCAAGCCCTAATCTCTCTCGTGAGGGCTGGTCTGGAGTCCGTTCCGGGCTCCGGAGAGGGGGATTCGCCGCCGTAGTCATCATCAACCATCCTCCATCACCAATTTCGTGATGCTCACCGCCGTGCGTGAGTAATTCCATCTTAGGCTTGCTGGACGCTGATGGGTTGGATGATATTTACCATCTAATCAAGTTAGTTTTGTTTGGGTTTGATCCCTAGTATCCACTATGTTCTGAGATTGATGTTGCTATGACTTTGCTATGCTTAATGATTGTCACTAGGGCCCGAGTGCCATGATTTCAGATCTGAACCTATTATGTTTTCATGAACATACGTGAGTTCTTGATCCTAGCTTGCAAGTCTATAGTCACCTATTATGTGTTATGATCCGACAACCCCAAAGTGACAATAATCGCGATACTTCTCGGTGATGACCGTAGTTTGAGGAGTTCATGTATTCAGTATGTGCTAATGCTTTGTTCCGGTTCTCTATTAAAAGGAGGCCTTAATAGCCCTTAGTTTCCACTAGGACCCCGCTGCCATGGGAGGGTAGGACAAAAGATGTCATGCAAGTTCTTTTCCACAAGCATGTATGACTATATTCGGAATACATGCCTACATTACATTGATGAATTGGAGCTAGTTCTTTCGCCAGTATATTTTATTTCTAGGTTATTCAGAGAACTTTTCTTTCCAAAAGTGATTCTTTCGCCAGTATTTTTTATTAAATCCAAAACGTTGCTCCGTGGATTTTCAAGTCATTCTGAGAACTTTTATTTCTGCATAAAAATAACACCATGGCAGTTCTGCTGAAAACAACGTTAGTCTGGGTTAGTTCCATTCAAATCATGCAAGTTAGAGTCCAAAACAAGGGCAATAGTGTTTGGAAAAGTAGATACGATGGAGACTGTCAACTCCCCCAAGCTTAAACCTTTGCTTGTCCTCAAGCAATTCTGTTGACAAACTGAAAGTGATAAAGAAAAACTTTTACAAACTCTGTTTGCTCTTGTTGTTGCAAATATGTAAAGCCAACATTCAAGTTTTTAGCAAAGATTATGCACTAACCATATTCACAATAAAACTTAGGTCTCATGTTTACTCATATCAATGGCATAATCAACTAGCGAGCAATAATAATAAAACTCGGATGACAACACTTTCTCAAAACAATCATAATATGATATAACAAGATGGTATCTCGCTAGCCCTTTCTGAGACCGCAAAACATAAATGCGGAGCACCTTTGAAGATCAAGGACTGATTAAATATTATAATTCATGGTAAAAGAGATCCAGTCATACCCAATATAAATTAATAGTAATGTATGCAAATGACAGCGGTGCTCTCCAGCAGGTGCTTTTTAATAGGAGGGTGATGACTCACCATAAAAGTAAATAGATAGGCCCTTCGCAGAGGGAAGCAGGGGTTTGTAGAGGTGCCAGAGCTCGATTTTGAAATAGAGATAAATAACATTTTGAGCGGTATACTTTCAATGTCAACATAACAACTGAGAGATCTCGATATCTTCCATGCTACACACATTATAGGCAGTTCCCAAACAGAATGGTAAAGTTTATACTCCCCCACCACCAACAAGCATCAATACATGGCTTGCCCGAAACAACGGGTGCCTCCAACTAACAACAATCCTGGGGGAGTTTTGTTTGCAATTATTTTGATTTAATTTGAGCATGGGACTGGGCATCCCGGTGACCAGCCATTTTCTCGTGAATGAGGAGCGGAGTCCACTCCTCTTGAGAATAACCCACCTAGCATGGAAGATACATACATCCCTAGTTGATACATGAGTTGTTCGAGCATACAAAATAGAATTTAATTTGAAGGTTTAGAGTTTGGCACATACAAATTTACTTGGAACGGCAGGTAGATACCGCATATACGAAGGTATGGTGGACTCATATGGAATAACTTTGTGGTTTATGGAGTTTGGATGCACAAGCAGTATTCCCGCTTAGTACAGGTGAAGGCTAGAAAGAGACTAGGGAGCGACCAACCAGAGTGTGACAACAGTCAGGAACATGCATTAAAATTAATCAACACCGAGTGCAAGCATGAGTAGGATATAATCCACCATGAACATAAATATCGTGAAGGCTATGTTCATTTTGTTTCAACTACATGCGTGAACATGTGCTAAGTCAAGTCACTCGAATCATTCAAAGGAGGATACAACCCTATCATACCACATCATAACCATTTTAATAGCATGTTGGCACGCAAGGTAAACCATTATAAACTCCTAGCTAATTAAGCATGGCATAAGCAACTATAATCTCTAATTGTCATTGCAAACATGTTTATTCATAATAGGCTGAATCAGGAACGATGAACTAATCAGATTTTGAAAAACAAGAGAGGTCGAGTTCATACCAGCTTCTCTGATCTCAATCATTTCATCATATATCGTCATTATTGCCTTTCACTTGCATGACCGAATGGTGTGGATAATAATAATAGTGTGCGTGCATTGGACTAAGCTGGGATCTGCAATCATTCAATTCAAGGGAGAAGACAAGGTAATATGGTCTCTTGGTTAAATCAACAACAATGCATATGAGAGCTACTCAACATTTTCATCATGGTCTTCTCCTCTCGACCCCCAAAGGAAAGAAATAAATTAAAACTATTTACACGGGAAAGCTCCCAACAAGCAAAAGAAGAACGAGAAATCTTTTTGGGTTTTCTTTTAATTAGTACTACAAGCATGGAAAGTACAATGAAAAAGTATGAGCACTGACAACTAAAATGAGTGTGTGAACATGAATGTAATGTCGGTGAGAAATACGTACTCCCCCAAGCTTAGGCTTTTGGCCTAAGTTGGTCTATGCCCATGGATGGCCTGGCGGATATCCGAAGATGTAACTGGGGTCGTACCAAGATGCAGCAGCCATTGCCTCCTGAGCTGCAGCTTGGAGGCAAGCTGCCTCCGTCCTCCTCTCATTCTTGTTCACCTCCTCCCTGGTTATAATATATCTTCTTTTTGCCTGATAGTCAAAGAAGGCAGGAGCAGGGAGAGTAATATGGACAGTGCGGGGCGTCTGTCAAAAAGTAGTGGATACTGAAGGAATTGTTCATTCCTCTCAAGAAAATGATGATTAACCATGGCATTATAATCTAAATAAGCGGGAGGCAACTCTCTATCATTTTGATGTACGGGTATACCAAGATAATTAGCCACACGGGTCGCATAAATCCCTCCAAACAAGTCTCCATCTAAACCATTATTATGCAACCTACGTGCAACAATTGCCCCCAAGTTGTATTGTTTATCACCTAATACAGCACTCTTGAGAACACAAAGATCCGGAACACACATGTGACAAGCTTCATCCTTACCATTAATGCATCTACCTATGAAGAGAGCAAAGTAATGTATAGCAAGAAAATGAATGCTCCCTATGGTAGCTTGTGCTTGATAACCCACAAGTATAAGGGATCGCATTAGTTTTCGAGGGTAGAGTATTCAACCCAAATTTATTGATTCGACATAAGGGGAGCCAAAGAATATTCTCAAGTATTAGCAGTTGAGTTGTCAATTCAACCACACCTGGATAACTTAGTATCTGCAGCAAAGTATTTAGCAGCAAATTACATAGATAGGTTAAGTAGCAAAAGCAGGGTCAGGTTTCATTCTAGCATTAAGGGATTGCTGCTTCCATTTAGCTAATAACTTTTTAAGATCATATCTATCTTTGCAAGCAAAATTAGCTTTAGCAGCTTCCTCATGCATAACATAACCCTCAGGAACAACATGTAATTCATAATCAGGGGGAGAACTTTCGTCATCACTATCATCAGTAATAGCATCTTCAATAATTTCATTATCTCTAACCCTAGCAAGTTGTTCATCAAGAAATTCACCTAATGGCACAGTAGTATCACGCACAGAAGTAGTTTCATCATAAGTATCATGCATAGCAGAAGTGGCATCATCAACAACATACGACATATCAGAATTCATAGCAGTAGCAGGTTTAGGTGTCGCAAACTTACTAATAACGAAAGGAGAATCTAGTGCAGAGCTAGATGGCAGTTCCTTACCGCCCCTTGTAGTTGAGGACAAAATCTTGGTTCTTGCATCTTTCAAGTTCTTCATAGTGATCAGCAGATATAAATCCCAAGTGACTCAAAGAATAGAGCTATGCTCCCCGGCAACGGCGCCAGAAATTAGTCTTGATAACCCACAAGTGTAGGGGATCGCAACAGCTTTCGAGGGTAGAGTATTCAACCCAAATTTATTGATTCGACACAAGGGGAGCCAAAGAATATTCTTAAGTATTAGCAGTTGAGTTGGAAATTCAACCACACCTGGACAACTTAGTATCTGCAGCAAAGTATTTAGTAGCAAAGTAGTATGATAGTAATGGTAATAGTGGCAAAAGTAAAGATAATACTTTTGTAGTAATTGTAACAGTAGCAACGGAAAAGTAAATAAGCGAAGCACAATATGTGAAAAGCTCGTAGGCATTGGATCAGTGATGGATAATTATGTCGGATGCGATTCCTCATGTAATAGCTATAACATAGGGTGACACAGAACTAGATCCAATTCATCAATGTAATGTAGGCATGTATTCCGAATATAGTCATACATGCTTGTGGAAAAGAACTTGCATGACATCTTTTGTCCTACTCTCCAGTGGCAGCGGGGTCCTAGTGGAAACTAAGGGATATTAAGGCCTCCTTTTAATAGAGAACCGGAACAAAGAATTAGCACTTAGTGAATAAATGAACTCCTCAAACTACGGTCATCACCGAGAAGTATCCCGATTATTGTCACTTCGGGGGTTGTCGGATCATAACACATAATAGGTGACTATAGACTTGCAAGATAGGATCAAGAACTCACATATATTCATGAAAACATAATAGGTTCAGATCTGAAATCATGGCACCCAGGCCCTAGTGACAATCATTAAGCATAGCAAAGTCATAGCAACATCAATCTCAGAACATAGTGGATACTAGGGATCAAACCCTAATAAAACTAACTTGATTTCATGGTAAATCTCATCCAACCCATCACTGTCCAGCAAGCCTACGATGGAATTACTCACGCACGGCGGTGAGCATCATGAAATTGGTGATGGAGGATGGTTGATGATGACGACGGCGACGAATCCCCCTCTCCGGAGCCCCGAACGCACTCCAGATCAGCCCTCCCGAGAGAGATTAGGGCTTGGCGGCGGCTCCGTATCGTAAAATGTGATGAAACTTTCTCTCCGATTTTTTTCTCCGCGAAACAGAATATATAGAGTTGGAGTTGACGTCGGCAGAGCTCCTGGGGGCCCACGAGATGGGGGGCACGCCCAGGGGGGAGGGCGCGCCCGCACCCTCGTGGACACGGTGTGGCCCCCTGGTCTTCATCTTTTGCTAGTATTTTTTATATTTTCCAAAAGTAATCTCTGTGGATTTGTAGGTCATTCAGAGAACTTTTGTTTTCTGCACAATAAACAACATCATGGTAGTTCTGCTGAAAACAACATCAGTCCGGGTTAGTTTCATTCAAATCATGCAAGTTAGAGTCCAAAACAAGGGCAAAAGTGTTTGGAAAAGTAGATACGTTGGAGACATATCAGGAAGCCCTTTTTATTGCGAACAAAATTCGGTGATCCGAAGTATGCCCCTCTTGATCGATTGTGGAGATTTTCAGATGCATACTTGGATTTGTCAAATAGTGCTGCTGATGCGACACGGTACTTCCAAGATCAAGAAGATCATGAAACGAAAAGATTGTTCTGGTTGCAGTTCAGTACTCCAAGGCGTCTGCTGCTGTTAAATGAGCAAATGGCCGAGTGGGCCGAGCTCCATAGGTTATCCGAACTTGCCATGAAGGCTGTTGTGGATCACCTGTGGCCGAAGGAACCAAGTCCGGATAGTTATTTTGGTTTGGTGCAGCGATTTATTTGTGTTGTGCCGCATATCGACGCTGTCAAGAGGTCGGCGTGCATAGAGGGTGCACGGATGGCCCTTGCCCGTGTTAAGACATATTGGGCGAAGATGGAGGCCACCGATATTGCAACCAGGGGTCCGCCCGGGGGCCAGGACCCTCCCGGGCGCAGTGCTCAAAGCATACCATGTTCCAGTGACATGTGTCTTGATTGTAGAAACAATGCTTTTGATAATAAAGGCTATATTTATTATTTTGCCCATAAAGTATTGTAGTGCCTCCTGTGCAGTCGCTTATGTATATATGTATATAACCTGAAAGTTTGTAGTCGTCGGCTTCAGCCGCCTCGCATATAATGCGGCGGTGTTCGGCAAAGTGCATAATCACACTTGATCCAACGTCTTGGTCCGTTAAGGAGGTGGTAACGCGCCGAACGAGGCAATCAGACTATATAGCTTTAACACTTTCACTTAGCCATAGGAGTTTGACGGTGGGACTACTATATAGCCCCTGGTATGTCTGCGTTTATCCGAATACGGTGCGTTTACATACCTGACCAGGAAACCGGTCCTTCGTTAATGTGGAGGAATCACAAAGATTCCGCTGAGTCATCGAGTGGTTGACTAGTCTCTCGCTTTATCATGACAGTCAGTTCTCGGCTTTCTCTAGTGAGGTGCTCATCCAGATGAACCAGGGGACAATCGCAGTAGTTCTCCCTGTGCTGCCTTAGTCGATAGAGCGGAACATAAGGTAGCAAAACACGGGAGCCGGGCAAACCCAACTATTGACCCAAGACATGATTCGGAGCTGATGCATATAAGGCCAAACTCACGACGCCAAACACTCTCGAGGGTATTCGGACTTTACAACATATACTGGGCTGAAGAATGCCCTCGATAATGAGCCCTGAATTTCAAGGTATGTGCATCAATCCGGCGTGACGAAAGAGCGCCTGTGGTGAGAGCATAAATCTCAAAACATACTGGCTGCCGCTTCTGTAATGTTTATTTTAGAACGACGACTCATAGGCTCGCCAAAAACACCGGTGTTCCTCGTGGTCATTTTAAGTGACAGGAGGGTGTGAAACAACAAGAGACAATAAAAAAGGTTTACACAGGGTCTTAATCTAAAAAGAAACCTGGGAACAGGGCCCTGCTGCACGTCTGCGCCTTTGTCTCCGTTGTGCCATATCCTTGAACGATATAGCACGATCTTCATCTGTAAAAAAGAAAAACCCAGGTGGAAGAATCTGGTGTGACCGTTCGCGAAGTCGGTTAATCTTAGTGAACCATGAAAATTAAATTTCTTGATTGTAAATAGGGTCAAGCCGAACTATGGTCCCTTTACAGGCGGGCAGCCCCCAGCACCACATATGGGGGCATTGCCGTTAATCAAGTGTAACACCCACGATGCGGCTATATCTCCCACGTGTCGAAGCACGACTTAGAGGCATAACCGCATAGTGGTTTTGTCGCAAGAAGGGTCATCTTCACACAATCCCATGTAATGAACAAGAATGGGATAAAGAGAGTTGGCTTACAATCGCCACTTCACACAATACATAATTAAGATCATACATCATTCAAATACACTCATAGACCGGCTACGGTCAAATTCAAATAAAAAGAAGACAACCCCAAATGCTAGATCCCCGATCGTCCCGACTGGGCTCCTCTACTGATCATCTGGAAACAATACATAGTAACGGCCAAGGTCCTCGTCAAACTCCCACTTGAGCTTGGTCGCGCCATCTGCGCTGGTATCCTCGGCACCTGCATCTATTTTGGTAGAATCTGTGAGCCACGGGGACTCAGCAATCTCACACCCGCGAGATCAAGACTATTTAAGCTCATAGGTAGGAAAAGGGGTAATATGGTGGAGCTGCAGCAAGCACTAAGCATATATGGTGGCTAACATACGCAAGTGAGAGCGAGAAGAGAAGCAACGCAACGGTCGAGAAGCTAGAAGCGATCAAGAAGTGATCCTGAAACTACTTACGTCAAACATAACTCAAACCGTGTTCACTTCCCGGAATCCGCCGAGAAGAGACCATCACGGCTACACACATGGTTGATGCATTTTAATGAAGTCAAGTGTCAAGTTATCTGCAACCGGACATTAACAAATTCCCATCTGCCTCATAACCGCGGGCACGGCTTTCGAAAGATAATATACCCTGCAGGGGTGTCCCAACTTAGCCCATCACAAGCTCTCACGGTCAACGAAGGATATACCTTCTCCCGGGAAGACCCGATCAGTCTCGGAATCCCGGTTCGCAAGACATTTCGACAATGGTAAAACAAGACCAGCAAAGCCGCCCGATGCGGCGACAAATCCCGATAGGAGCTGCACATATCTCGTTCTCAGGGCAACACCGGATGAAACTAGCTACGAGTAAAACCAGACTTCGAGTTTCCCCGAAGTGGCCCCGCAGGCAGCTCAGTTCGGGCCAACACTCGATGGAGCACTGGTCTGGGGGGTAAATAAAGATGACCCTCGGGCTCGCGAAAACCCAAGGGAAACAGGCTTAGGTGGCAAATGGTAAAACCAAGTTTGGGCCTTGCTGGAGGAGTTTTATTCAAAGCAAACTGTTAAGGGGGTCCCATAAATCACCCAACTGTGTAAGGAACGCAAAACCAAGGAACATAACACCGGTATGACGGAAACTAGGGCGGCAAGAGTGGAACAAGTCACCAGGCATAAGGTCGAGCCTTCCACCCTTTACCAAGTATATAAGGTGCATTAATTAAACAGGAGATATTGTGATATCCCAAAATATCCATGTTCCGACCAGGAACAAACTTCATCTTCATCTGCAACTAGCAACGCTATAAGAGGGGCTGAGCAAAAGCGGTGACATAGCCAAACAACGGTTTTGCTAGGACAGGATGGTTAGAGGTTTGACATGGCAATAGGGAGGCATGATAAACAGTGGCAGGTAGAGCTAACATAGCGAACGAGCGAGCAACTAGCAAAGCAAAGATAGAAGTGATATCGAAGGTATGGTCATCTTGCCTGCAAAGTTCTCAGAGTTGTTGAAGGCTTGATCCTCGTAAGTGTTCTCAACAGGTTCCTCGTGCACGTACTCGTCTCCCAGCTCTACCAAAGCAAGAACACAAGCAAAGGAGCCACAATAAATCACGGTGCAATGCACAAGCAACATGATGCAATACATGTCATGATATGCGAGATGTGATATGCAATGCATATGCGTGCTCCGGGAGGAAGAAGGATCAACAAGGCATCAACTTGGCAAACCAAGTATGCCGCTGGAAAGATGAGATGATTTCGGTTGAAATCGATATGAAGATCACCGGGAACGGATGCACGGTTTGCAAATGGCAAGCAAAACAAGAATGGCACAAAACTGCGATTAACAGCATGATGCTACTTAGCATGCAACGAGAAACTATGCTACAGCACCCTAACATAAAAACAAAACATATGGCAGTGATCTACAGGAGATGCTTAACAAAAGAGGAACACTGAGCTACGGCTAAATCACATCATAACAGGTTCAAACAAGCATGGTGAAAGTGCAAAAAATATCAGGTTGGACATGGCATAAACAGCATCACGAAGCAATGTTCAGAGCAAGTTATCAACATGCTATAGGAACTTATAATAGCAAAACAAGGCATGGCATGAATCTACTCAAAGCATAGATCAAAAGTCCCTTACTGACCATAAGTCAAAAAGGACCAGAAGATATGATGGCACCCATGTGAACATAGCAAGTTTCGATAACAGATTCAGCAAACAAAACATGGCATTGACAGAATTACGAAGGCACCTTCACGAGCTCGATGCACTCACTACAGAGCATTTCAAGCTAAACTAAGCATACATACATCAAGAAGACATGGCATAGAAGCTATACATGGCAAGAACAACACCATAGCATACACGGATCAACTACAACAACCTTGGCAAAATTGAATAACATGTAAACAATCTGCCAGGAAACATTTTGAAGCAAAAGTAGAGCACGAAAATGACATGCTAGACTACTCCATAATTTCAACCAGTGACATGGATGGATAGAGCATAACCATATGTTCAAAACACCCTTACTGAAGTATCTCAAAATATGCATGGATCTCTCTGTAGCATCATGTTTACAAGTCATCAAAATATCAGTAGAACAGGGACTAAAATCAGCAATATCACGAAGCCTAGTTTGCATGCTTGTGCTAGTCACCACATTGATCACAAAACTACATGGCAAGTACCTCTGTAAAGAAGACATGTCATAGTTCAACTCACATGTAGGGCTCAAGTACATAATATGCACACATCAATCATGGCAAAAATGACAAAAGTGCATGTTTTGATAAGAATCTGAAACTAACATTATGAAGCACTCTTCCAACAGCATTTCGGGCATCAAGATGAGCTGAAATGAAAATGATGCAATGAGGTGAAATAATGTACACTTCGAGGCGAACAACTCGGTATGCTACACGCCCAAAACGGAGCCACGGGTGCAAAGTTGTGGGGCGATGAACATGCAACAAAATTAATGCCAGAAAAGGACGGGGGATTTTCGGGGGAGAAGAAAGTCAACCAGGGTTCAGATCGGATCTGGGCACGCGGATCGAGGACGGCCGGTGCGAGGGTCGAGGAAGGCGCGGTGGTCGCCGGAGTTGGACGGGGAAGGCGGATCCGGGGCGTCTCCGGCGAGGGGGCGCCGGAGTTGGCGCTGGCGGCGGCAGCGGCGACCGAGGCGACCGGGCGGACGGGCGCGGCCGCGGGGGACGCCGCGACGGCGAGGGACGGCGGGGCGTGGCGCCGGAGTTGCTGGACGGCGGGGCGCGGCGGACGGCGCGGCATGGAGGCGGAGGCGGTGGAGCGCGGGGCCGCGGCGGCGGGCGGCCGCCGGCGGGGTCGGGCGCGGGGCGGCGCGGCGTGGGCCGCGGGGGCCGGAAGCGGGCCAGGCGGGCCGGCGGCGCGGGGGCGGCGAAGCGGGCCACGTGGCGGCGCGCGATTGGCTCGTGCGGCGGGGCGGACGCGTCCGGCTCCGTCCGGACGTGTCCGGCGGCGGAGAGGGAGCGAGGCTAGGGTTTTTACCCGGATTTGAAGGGGAAGATGCATATTTGTAGGTAGAGGGAGCTAGGAGTGTCCAAATGAGGTGCGGTTTTCGCCCACATGATCGTGATCCGACGACGGAGAGCATGGAAGTGAGTTAGATGGGTTATTGGGCTGTTTTGGAGGGGTGTTGGGCTGCAACTCAAAAAAGGCCTTTGCGATTACGCGGATAACCGTTGGAGTACCAAGCAAGCTCCAAATGACCCGAAACTTGACAGGCGGTCTACCAGTGCTATACCAGGGCCACTTGGAAAGGCTCGGTCCATTCCGAGAATGTTCAACACCCGCACACTAAAAGAGACAAGAGGGGTGCACCGGTGCATGTGGGAGTGTCGGATTGCGAAACGGACAACGGGGAAAATGCTCGGATGCATGAGATGAACACGTATGCAAATGAGATGCACATGATGACATGATATGAGATGCATGACATGAATAAAATGCAAAACAAAAGACAAAACCCAACCACGGAGGGAATAACATATCACATAGCCGAAAATGGCAAGAGTTGGAGATACAAAGATGGAAAGTTACATCCGGGGTGTTACATCAAGATCAGGTTTATCTGGGCTATTACAAACAGTGGTGCGTCAGACACGTCTAGCCGTGTCTATTGTATTAGAGACCGATGAGCTACTCGGGTTGGAGAGGTTGTTCAGTGGTTCGGCTGCTAGAGCCGCCACGTAATCTTCCGCACAAAGAGAACGCTCTGTGTTTCCACTGATTGTGATGATGCCACGTGGACTGGGCATCTTAAGCTTGAGGTAAGCATAATGCGGTACTGCATCGAAACAAGCGAAGGCCATTCTTCCGAGTAGTGCATGATAGCCGCTTCGGAACGGAGCGATGTCGAAGATTAGTTGTTCGCTTCTAAAGTTGTTGGGAGAACCAAATACAACGTCTAACGTCAATGAGCCCGTGAAGTGGGCCTCCACGCCTGGTATTACTCCTTTAAAGGTAGTACTACTTTGGTTGACTCTTGATGGGTCTATCCCCATCTTGCGAACAGTGTCCTGATATATCAGATTGAGACTGCTACCGCCGTCCATGAGGACTCGGGTGAGATGGTATCCGTCAATTATTGGGTTGAGCACCAAGGTGGCCGAACCTCCATGCCGGATACTAGTCGGATGATCCCTGCGATCGAAAGTGATCGGGCAGGCCAACCATGGATTGAATTTGGGGGGGGGGACTGGTTCTACAGCGTATACGTCCCGGAGTGCGCGTTTGCACTTCCCCTTTTGTATGTGGGTGGCGTAAATCATGTTCACCGTTTTGACCTCTGGTGGAAATTTTCTATGTCCCCCAGTGTTCGGCTGGCGAGGTTCGTCCTCGTCTTCACTTGGCGGCTCTTTCCCCTTGTGTTCGGCGTTTAGCTTGCCGGCCTGCTTGAAGACCCAGCATTCTTTGTTGGTGTGATTCGCAGGTTTCTCAGGGGTGCCATGAATCTGACAGGATCTGTCTAGAATTTTATTGAGGATAGATGGTCCATCTCTGCTGCCTTTAAATGGCTTTTTCTGTTGACCGGGTCGAGAGCCCCTGAATCCGGCGTTTGCCGCTGTGTTATTTGGGATGTCTTCATTATTTTTACGCTTGTTTTTATTGTGTCGCGGCTTTCCATTGCCATCCTTGATTTCGGATGTGCTTGGGTCGATGGTGCCGCTACGGGCCAACCAACTATCCTCGCCTGCGCAAAAGCGGGTCATAAGAGTTGTTAGGGCTGACATTGTCCTCGGCTTTTCCTGACCGAGGTGTCTGGCAATCCATTCATCCCGGACACTGTGTTTGAAAGCTGCTAGGGCTTCAGCATCCGGACAGTCGACGATTTGGTTCTTCTTGGTGAGAAATCTGTTCCAAAGCTTACAGGCTGATTCTCCGGGTTGTTGGATTATGTGACATAAATCGTCTACATCCGGAGGTTGGACATATGTCCCTTGAAAATTAGCCCTGAAAGCGTCCTCGAGTTCCTCCCAACTTCCAATTGAGTTTTCGGGGAGGCTTTTCAACCAGTGCCGAGCTGGTCCTTTCAACTTGAGGGGCAGGTATTTGATGGCGTGGAGATCATCTCCGCGAGCCATATGGATGTGAAGAATAAAGTCCTCAATCCAGACTGCAGGGTCTGTCGTTCCGTCATATGCCTCGATGTTTACGGGTTTAAATCCCTCTAGAAATTCATGATCCAGCACCTCATCGGTGAAGCACAGGGGGTGTGCGGCGCCCCTGTACTTGGATGTGTCGTGGCGTGGGTCCGACGGTTGTAGTGTTTGGTGTTGATTCTGAGCTGGTAGTTGATCAGTATAGACGGTTTGATGGCCGTGATCTTGCGGAAGAACACGTTTCCTAGATCCATAAATGGACCTAGCCATACCAGCTCTTTTGTCCAGCTGCTCACGTAGATTGTGTGCTGACTTGTGTGCGGTGTCATTAGTCTCTCTGTCTTGGCCACGGGGTGGTCGGTCCGGCAGATCGGTCGTGTTGTTTTTCGGCGGAATGGGCGCTATAGCCTCGTCGTCGAATTTGGGGAGCAGCTTGCGTTTTGGGTAGCTCTTTGTGTGGTGATCACCGCCGTATGTTTCATCAGTGTCGAGCACCTTGTTCCATCTGTCGTCGAGCGTATCCTGCGCGGCTTTAAACCGTTGCTTCTGCTTCTTCAAGCTCCTCACGGTGGCAATAAGCCATTTGTGGAGGTGCCCTTGTTCCAAGTGCCTTTCCGGGATGATGTGTGCATCATCGTCCGGACTGTTCTCCTCTCCGGAGACAGGTTTACAAATTTTGTCTTTGGCATCGTTGTGATCGGACAGCGGCCCTAGACTATGTTCGCCGTCCCCTGGCTCATCCTACTGCATCGCTGGGTCTATGGGGTCGTCTTTATCTTTAGCGTCGTCCGGGGTATTATTCTTTCTTGTGTTGGTATCACTGTTTTTGCTATGATGGGTTTTAGAGCGGCATCGCTGACGTCGGCGCTTTGTTTGCTTCTTCAGGGGATTATCCTCGACATTGTCTTCTTTGGGTGTGTCCACCATATATATATATCATATGATGAGGTGGCAGTCTAGCGCCCTGTGGGCGGTGGTTCATGTTCTTCTCCGGCATAGTCGTCCATACTGTCGATGTCTTCGGAGTCGAAATCAAGCATGTCAGTTAAGTCGTCGACAGTGGCTATTAAGTGGGTGGTGGGTGGGTAACGAATTCCTTCGCCGTCCGCTTCCCACTCGAGCCGGACATAGTTCGCCCAAGAGTCTCCTGACAGGGAGAGAGATTTTAGTGAGTTTAGCACGTCGCCCAAGGGCGAGTGCTGAAAGATATCCGCGGAGCTAAACTCCATGATCGGTGCCCAGTTAGGTACGGTGGGCACGGATGCACGCGTTTCCGAGTCCAAGGGTCCGACAACACAGATCTCCTTGGAAGTGAAATCCGTGTTCGGCTCTATCGCCGTTGAGTGTCCGGCCTCCATGGAGGGGTCCACCCTCCCGTCCTCGGAGGCCACGATCTGCCCTAGATTTAAAGGCAGAGCAGCAGCAGGTGTGTTCGGAACATCGTCAGATGGCAGATCTAGGTCATGCTCATCGCGACTGTAGGGTACACCTGACATGGGCTTGAATCCATCGAAGATCAAGTCTCCGCGGATATCGGCAGTGTAATTCAAGCTTCCAAACCTGACCCGATGGCCAGGGGCGTAGCCATCGATCTGCTCCAGATGGCCAAGCGAGTTGGCCCGCAGTGTGAGGCCACCGAATACGAAGATCTGTCCGGGGAGGAAGACCTCACCCTGGACCGCATCATCATGGATGATTGAAGGAGCCATCAAACCTTACCGTGACGACACAGTGGAACTCTCAATGAAAGCGCCAATGTCGGTGTCAAAACCGGCGGATCTCGGGTAGGGGGTCCCGAACTGTGCGTCTAAGGCTAATGGTAACAGGAGGCGGGGGACACGATGTTTACCCAAGTTTGGGCTCTCTCTATGCAGGTAATACCCTACTTCCTGCTTGATTGATCTTGATGATATGAGTATTACAAGAGTTGATCTACCACGAGATCGTAGAGGCTAAACCCTAGAAGCTAGCCTATGATTATGATTGTTCTTGTCCTGTGGACTAGACCCTCCGGTTTATATAGACACCAGAGGGGGCTAGGGTTACACAGAGTCGGTTACAGAGAAGGGAATCTACATATCTGAATTGCCAAGCTTGCCTTCCACGCAAAGGAGAGTCCCACCCGGACACTGGATGAAGTCTTCAATCTTGTATCTTCATAGTCCAGCAGTCCGAGGACCCCCTAATCCAGGACACCCTCAGTTATGTTATGGATGAAGAAACTGCTAGAGATCTTCTTGCTTGCAATGATAGATATGGTCTTAAGAATATATTAGCTAAACTTAAACAGAAAACTCTAAATGCTAGAATGAAATATGACCCTGCTTTTGCTACTTCACCTATCTTTGTTACTGATAATGATTATGAATTCTCTGTTGATCCTGAAATAATTACTTTGGTTGAATCTGATCCTTTTTATGGCAATGAATCTGAAACTGTTGTGGCACATCTTACTAAGTTAAATGATATAGCCACCTTGTTCACTAATGATGAGAAATCTCGCTATTATAATATCCTTAAAATATTTCCGTTCTCATTAAAGGGTGATGCTAAAACTTGGTTTAATCCTCTTGATCCTGGTTGTGTGCATAGTCCCCAGGATATAATTTATTCCTTCTCTGCTAAATATTTCCCTGCTCATAAGAAACAAGCTGCCTTGAGGGAAATATACAATTTTGTGCAAATTGAAGAAGAGAGTCTCCCACAAGCTTGTGGGAGGCTTTCTCCGATTACTTAATGCTTTGCCTGATCACCCTCTTAAGAAAAATGAAATACTTGATATCTTTTATAATGGACTAACCGATGCTTCTAAGGACCACTTGGATAGTTGTGCTGGTTGTGTTTTCAGGGAAAGAACAGTCGACCAAGCTGAATTGCTATTGAACAATATGTTGACTAATGAAAATAATTGGACTCTTCTTGAGCCAATTGAGCCAACTCCTGAGCCTATACCTAAACCTACTCCGAAGAGGAGAGGTGTTCTATTTCTCAGTCCTGAAGATATGCAAGAGGCAAAGAAATCTATGAAAGAGAAAGGTATTAAAGCTGAAGATGTTAAGAATTTACCTCCTATTGAAGAAATACATGGTCTTAATATACCGCCTGTTGAAGAAACATATGGTCTTGATAACCCAACATAGGTAGTAAAGGTAAATTCTCTCCATAGATATGATAAAGTTGAAATCCCGTCTACTAAGTTTCCTAGCCAATGTTTTGATGAATTTGATGACTTTATGGCTAGAGAAGAAAGTTTTAATGCTTATGTTGGTAGAGAATTAAAAAGCAATGCTTTCATGATTGGACGCTTGAGTGATTACATGGCTAGAGTTAAAAGTGAACTTAAACTCATTAGAAAATATGCTTCTATGGTTACCACTCAAGCAGAACAAGTACTTAAAGCTCAGAGTGATTTACTCGATGAATTAAATAATAAAAATGATTTTGTTGTTAGAGTGGCTACTAGAACTGGTAAAATGACTTAGGAACCTTTGTATCCTGAAGGCCACCCTAAGAGAATTGAGAAAGATTCTCACAGAAATAATGTAGATGCACCTAGTCCTTCTAAAAATAAGAAAAAGAAAAATGATATGACTTTGCATGCTTCTAGTGAACCTATTGTAGACACACCTGAGAATCCCAATGATATTTCTATTTCTGATGCTGAAACACAATCTAGTGATGAACATGAACCTAGTGATAATGTTAATGATAATGTTCATGTTGATGCTCAACCTAGCAATAATAATGATGTAGAGATTGAACCTGCTATTGATCTTGAGAACCCACAATCAAAGAATCCACGTTATGATAAGAGATACTTTGTTGCTAGGAAGCACGATAAAGAAAGAGAACCATGGGTTCAGAAACCCATGTCGTTTCCTCCTAAGCCATCCAAGAAAAAGGATGATGAGGATTTAGAGCGCTTTGCTGAAATGATTAGACCTATCTTCTTATGTATGCGCTTGACTGATATGCTTAAAGTAAATCCTTATGCCAAATACATGAAGGATATTATTACAAATAATAGAAAGATACCGGAAGCTGAAATTTCCACCATGCTTGCTAATTACACTTTTAAGGGTGGAGTACCAAAGAAATTTGGAGATCCAGGAGTACCAACTATACCATGCTCCATTAAAAGAAACTATGTTAAAACTACTTTATGTGACCTTGGAGCCGGTGTTAGTGTTATGCCTCTCTCTTTATATCGTAGACTTGAATTGAATAAGTTGACACCTACTGAAATATCTTTGCAAATGGCTGATAAATCAACTGCTAAACATGTCGATATTTGTGAGGATGTGCCTGTTGTGGTTACAAATGTCACTATCTTAACGGACTTTGTTATTCTTTATATTCCCGAGGACGATAGTATGTCGATTATCCTGGGTAGACCCTTTTTGAATACTGCAAGGGCTATTATTGATTGCAACAAAGGCAATGTCACTTTTCATGTTAATGGTAATGAGCATACGGTACACTTTCCGAGGAAACAACCTCAAGTTCATATCATCAATTCTATTGGAAAAATTCCAACTATCATTATTGGAGGTTTTGAATTTCCTCTTCCTACTGTCAAGAAAAAATATGATATTCTTATTATTGGGGATATGCATATCCCTGTTGAGGTAACCTAGTGTTATTCAAAATTTCTCCGGTTTCATGTTATTCGGAATGAGTTTGTTAACAAGACTTGATCAACCTTGTTAGTGGATTCCTTTTGATGATCATGAGATGGATGAAAGTAAAAGGCACAACCTTCTGTACCCTCTTTTTACTTTTTGTTATTTAGAATAAATAAAGCAAAAATAGTATTATCTGTCTGTTTTCTGAATTATCCATGCAATAAAAAATATCCCAAAAATAAAAGTTCTCCAAATGCCCTGCAAATTTAGTATGATTTTTATGGAATATTTGAGGATTTTAGGCACTGGGAACACAGCAGGGGGCAAGCACTTGGCCACGAGTGTCCAGGGCGCCCCCTACCTCGTGGGCCCATGGTGGCCCCTTGCACTTATTCCTGCACCCACACACTCCATCTTCCTCCAAAAAAATCCCCATCCAGCTCAAGCACGAGTTCTATCTCATTTTGCTGCGATTTTTGATCTCCTTGCTCAAAGCTCCATTAACAAAACCGCTTTAGGAGATTGTTCCTTGGTATGTGACTCCTCCAATGGTCCAATTAGTTTTTGTTCTAGTTATTTATTCATTGCAAATTTTTGCTGCCTAGGTGACCCTGTTCTTGAGCTTGCATGTCAAATTTATGAGGTCCCAAGTAATTCTAATGCATGATATAGGCTTTAGGCACTTGTGGGAGCAGTTGCTATCAATCTTATTGAGTTTGATTCACTTTTATTTTGAAGTTACTAAAAATTTCAGAAATTTTTCAGAGGAATAAATATGTCTAGGAAAATGTACCAAGGTGGTCCTTCAACAAACAAAGGACCCAGGCGCGCAATGCGTGAGCAAGATGATGAACCACCAAGGGAAGCTGATGTGCAACCTTGTGAATGGCCGTTAGAAGAGTTTATGGTCAATGCAGGCATCAAGGATGAATTTGATGCATATGTGCGTAATGCTGATCTTGAGGACTTCATGCAAGATAAGCGTCCTCGGTACTATCATTTGACTGATTCATTCGTGAGAAGGTTTAAATTTTCATCTTTGTGTAATTCTCAAAGTGTCCTGTTTGATATTTATGATCAATCATATACCATGGGCCTAGAAGATTTTACCACTGCTTGCAAACTCCCGCAGTGGGGAAATGTTAATGAACACCGTAAATCTGAATATAAAGACTTTCTTGCTAGTATCACTATGGGAGAGTCTAGAGATATAGCACAAGCTACCATAGGGAGCATTCATTTTCCTGCTATACATTATTTTGCTCTCTTCATTGGTAGATGCATTAACGGTAAGGATGAAGCATGTCGAATGTGTGTTCCTGATCTTTGTGTTCTCAAGAGTGCTATATTAGGTAATAAAGATTACAACTTGGGGGCAATTGTTGCACGTAGGTTGCATAATAATGGTTTATCTGGAGATTTGTTTAGAGGGATTTATGCGACCCGTGTTGCTAAATATCTTGGTATACCTCCACGTGAGGGTGATAGGGAGTTGCTTCCCACTTATCTAGATTATGATGCTATGGTCAGTCATCATTTTCTTATGAGGAATGAACAATTCCTTCAGTATCGACTAATCTTTCACAGACGTCGCGCTGTCCATGTTACTCTCCCTGCTCCTGCCCTTTTTGATTATCAGGCAAAACGAAGATATGTTGTCACCTGAGAGGAGGCAAACGAACACGAGAGGAGAGCGGAGGCGGCTCGCCACCATGCCGCAGCTCAGAAGGCAATGGCTGCTGCATCTCAGTACGACCCCAGTTACAACTTCGGATATCAGTCATGCTATCCTTGGGCATAGACCAACTTAGGCCAAAAGCCTAAGCTTGGGGGAGTACGTATTTCTCACCGACATTACATTCATGATCACACACTATTCTAGTTGTCGGTGCTCATACTCTTTCATTGTATTATTCATGCTAGTTTAATTTATTTTTCTAGCTTTATTCTTGTGTGTTTGATAAACCTTAAGAAAAACAAAAAAAATAGTTAGTTTAATTTCCATGCTTGTAGTAGCAATTAAAATGAAAACCCAAAAAGATTTCTCATTCTTCTTTTGCTTGGGAGCTTTCCTGTGTAAATAGTTTTATTTCTTTTCTTTCCTTTGGGGGTTGAGAGGAGAAGACCATAATGAAAATGTTTAGAGGATCTCATATGCATGATTGTTGATTTAACCAAGAGCCCATATTACCTTGTCTTCTCTCTTGAGTTGAATGCTTGCAAATTCCAGCTTAGTCCAATGTGCGTGCACTATTATTATACACACATTGTTCGGTCGTGCAAGTGAAAGGCAATAATGACGATATATGATGGACTGATTGAGATGAGAGAAGCTGGTATGAACTCGACCTCTCTTGTTTTTGTAAATATGATGAGTTCATTGTTCCTGATTCAGACTATTATGAATAAACATGTTTGCAATGACAATTAGAGATTATAGTTGCTTACGCCATGCTTAATTAGCTAGGAGTTTATAATGGTTTACCTTGCGTGCCAACATGCTATTAAAATGGTTGTGATGTGGTATGATAGGGTGGTATCCTCCTTTGAATGATTCGAGTGACTTGACTTGGCACATGTTCACACATGTAGTTGACACAAAATTAACATAGCCTTCATGATATTTATGTTCATGGTGGATTATATCCTACTCATGCTTGCACTCAGTGTCGAATAATTTTAATGCATGTTCATGACTGTTGTCGCTCTCTCAGTTGGTCGCTTCCCAGTCTTTTGCTAGCCTTCACCTGTACTAAGCGGGAATACTACTTGTGCATCCAAATTCCATAAACCCCAAAGTTATTTCATATGAGTCCACCATATCTTCCTATATGCGGTATTTACCTGCCATTCCAAGTAAATTTGTATGTGCCGAACTCCAAACCTTCAAATGAAATTCTGTTTTGTATGCTCGAGCAGCTCATGTTTCAACTAGGTTTGTCTGTATCTTCCATGCTAGGTGGGTTATTCTCAAGGGGAGTGGACTCCTCTCCTAATTCACGAGAAAATGGCTGGTAACCGGGATGCCCAGTCCCATGGTCAAAAAGATCAAAAGCAAATCAAAATAACTAAACAAAACTCCCCCAGGGCTGTTGCTAGTTGGAGGCACTCGTTGTTTCGAGCAAGCATGGATTGATGCTTGTTGGTGGTGGGGGAGTATAAACTTTACCATTCTGTTTGGGAACCGCCTATAATGTATGTAGCATGGAAGATATCAAGATCTCATAGTTGTTGCGTTGACAGTGAAAGTATGCCGCTCAAAATTCTATTCATCTCTATTTTAAAATCGAGCTCTGGCACCTCTACAAATCCCTGCTTCCCTCTGCGAAGGGCCTATCTATTTACTTTTATGGTGAGTCATCACCCTCTTATTAAAAAGCACCCGCTGGAGAGCACACTGTCATTTGCATGCATTACTATTAGTTTATATTGGGTATGACTTGACCGGATCTCTTTTACCATGAATTACAATGTTTAGTCAGTCCTTGATCTTTAAAGGTGCTCTGCATTTATGTTTGGCGGTCTCAGAAAGGGATAGCGAGATATCATGTTGTCATATCATATTATGATTATTTTGAGAAAATGTTGTCATCCGAGATTTATTATTATTGCTCGCTAGTTGATTATGCCATTGATATGAGTAAACATGAGACCTAAGTGTTATTGTGAATATGGTTAGTTCATAATCTTTGCTGAAAACTTGAATCCTGGCTTTACATATTTACAACAATGAGAGCAAGTAGAGTTTGTAAAAGTTTTTCTTTATCACTTTCAGTTTGTCAACTGAATTGCTTGAGGACAAGGAAATGTTTAAGCTTGGGGGAGTTGATACGTCTCCAATGTATCTACTTTTCCAAACACTTTTGTGCTTGTTTTGGACTCTAATTTGCATGATTTGAATGAAACTAACCCGAACTGATGCTGTTTTCAGCAGAATTGTCACGGTGTTATTTTTGTGCAGAAACAAAAGTTCTCGGAATGACCTGAAAATCCACGGAGATTACTTTTGGAAAATATAAAAAATACTGGCGAAAGAATCAAGGTCAGGGGGGCCACACCCTATCCACGAGGGTGGGGGCGTGCCCCCTCCCCCTGGGCGTGCCCCCTGCCTCGTGGGCCCCCTGGATGTCCACTGACCTCGACTCCAACTCCATATATTCTCTTTCGCGGAGAAAAAATCAGAGAGAAAGTTTCATCGCATTTTACGATACGGAGCCGTCGCCAAGCCCTAATCTCTCTCGGGAGGGCTGATATGGAGTCCGTTCGGGGCTCCGGAGAGGGAGATTCACCGCCGTAGTCATCATCAACCATCCTCCATCACCAATTTTGTGATGCTCACCGCCGTGCGTGAGTAATTCCATCGTAGGCTTGCTGGACGCTGATGGGTTGGATGAGATTTACCATGTAATCAAGTTAGTTTTGTTTGGGTTTGATCCCTAGTATCCACTATGTTCTGAGATTGATGTTGCTATGACTTTGCTATGCTTAATGCTTGTCACTAGGGCCCGAGTGCCATGATTTCAGATCTGAACCTATTATGTTTTCATGAATATATGTGAGTTCTTGATCCTATCTTGCAAGTCAATAGTCACCTATTATGTGTTATGATCCGACAACCCCGAAGTGACAATAATCGGGATACTTCTCGATGATGACCGTAGTTTGAGGAGTTCATGTATTCACTAAGTGCTAATGCTTTGGTCCGGTACTCTATTAAAAGGAGGCCTTAATATCCCTTAGTTTCCATTAGGACCCCACTGCCACGGGAAGGTAGGACAAAAGATGTCATGCAAGTTCTTTTCCATAAGCATGTATGACTATATTCGGAATACATGCCTACATTACATTGATAAACTGGAGCTAGTTCTGTGTCACCCTATGTTATAACTATTACATGAGGAATCGCATCCGACATAATTATCCATCACTGATCCAATGCCTACGAGCTTTTCACATATTGCTCTTTGCTTATTTACTTTACCGTTCCTACTATTACAATTACTACAAAACTGTTACTGTTACTTTTGCTACTATTACCGTTACTTCCATACTACTTTGCTACTAAATACTTTGCTGCAGATACTAAGTTATCCAGGTGTGATTGAATTGACAACTCAACTGCTAATACTTGAGAATATTCTTTGGCTCCCCTTGTGCCGAATCAATAAATTTGGGTTGAATACTCTACCCTCGAAAACTATTGCGATCCCCTATACTTGTGGGTTATAAGTCCCTATGTTAATGCCAAGTAAAATGCCCCCAGAATGACCTCGAGGTGGCCGTGAAATCCAATTATAGTCTATCCCGCCAGACAGGCAGTCAAGCAGACTTGATGAGAAACATGTCTCCCCGTTTCAGATAAAGCGAGAAAGTCTAAATTGTACTCCCTATTACATTCCGCAATGAATTGATGTTTAGCCAAGTCAACAAGACCTCTGCTATTAAAGAACATGCCATTCATGAGGAAACAATAGGAGATTTAGAAAATTTCACCCTCTTAGAGGGTTTACGACCTTTTTTCAAATGGTCAGACTTGGATTTATGATCGAAAGTTGTAAGCTCAATCAATTAACTAAGCCCTCGTTCCTCCAAGCCCACGTCTGAAACCTCCCCTACTACATGAGCGAGTAACTTGCCATCTAATGTGGCATGCAGCTCCTCCTCATCTAGATGAGAGGTACAAGGTTTTCTAGAAACTCGTGGAGTGACATTTAATCAATCATATTCCAAATGTCTCAATGCGTTTGTGGAAACAGAAATATCATTCTCATTATTTCCTAGATTAACACCCACATTATTCAACTTAGCAACGATGGATGTAGTAGAAAAAGATTAAAACGATTTGGGTGATGACAAAGTACCTTGGTTGTCGAGGTTTTGCACAGCTTTACACCGCATAGCCTTGGTCAAAGAGTCTTCATCAGTGTCCGCCGTTCCATCATCGGCCACCGCATGGCGGGCACTACGACGTGTGGGCGTCACCCCCGATGAAGAAAGTCATGTAGGAACCTCCGCCAGAGGAGGTGATGAGGGTGTAGTAGCAACCCCCTCCCCGTCAATCACGCCCACTGGTACACTCAATGCCGCCGCCGAAGATGGCGTGTCTGGAGGCGGGAGCACAGGTGGTGCGTGCATGGGTGAGACGTACACATTTGGCTTCATCTAAAATTGTTGAGCGGTCGAGGACGCGTCCGGCTCCGATGAATATCGAATAACAGTCGAATGTGCAGTGCCGCATGGCTGCACCCCTTTGTGTCCCAGCACACTTGAAACATGCATGCACAGCTCCAACTGAGGTGCGTGCCGGGTTGACCCCCCGAGCCGCTGGATGCCCACTAATTAAAGACGCAACAGGGCGCCTCGCTGAAACTCTGGGTGCTTGCACCGGCTTGGAAATAGCCGGCTGTGACGGCGCCATCCGCGTCAGCGGCGCCACCTCAGCAGATGGAGAGTCTGGACATCCCGTCAAGCTACCGGTGACCTGCACCGACAGGAGGGCAGTGGCCGACAATGTTGCAGTCCGAGAAGGTGACGATGGCTGCGACACAACCACAGCTCGTGGCGTGGAAGGCGAGGTAGACTCCTGCGCTAAGAGCACTGAACCATGTCCAGTCGCACCTCCAGAGCCCACACTCGACAGTACACGTCGTTGAACTTGAGTCTCATGAATTTTATTCACCGGAGTAGAACTAGAAGGCGGATGGTTGGAAGGGTTCCCAGTGTGCTCCAAGGTGTCCATCACATCATCCTTCTCCTTGGCGTTGCTCTCATCGTCAGCATCATCACCCTTGCGTCTCCAAATAAACGGGACAAAGTCAGGTCCGAAATGTATCCAGTCGGCTCCTTCCTGAACGTGAATGTGTAGCCCTTGAGCTTAACCAGCACATCTGTTGCAACAAAAGGCCCCACATCATCCTTGTCCTTAGACAAAATCTGAGAGTTGGTCATAGCCACGAGAATTCGTACTACACCATCGCGTCGCGGGCTAATGAGATCCACATCTAAGGTCTTGCCCATCAAAGTACCAATGGCCCATAGACCACGAAAATGATGCATCGTATGAGGAACACCCTCGACATGGAGCCATATCTGTTGAAGCTCGAGCTTATGTGGGACCTCCCGCGACTTCAATGCGGTGACAGTCATCTAGGCATTAACCGACAGCACGTTCATCTGAATTCCATCGACCCTGTCCAAATCCTCAAAAGAAGGAAAGCTAACAAGGTAAGCATTGGACCCTTGTTGAATAGCTTCCCACTTCCACTAATCATGTACCAGACATCTCCTAGAAATCTGACTCTCAACGACGCTCGCCGGTACCATCAACCACTCACATGAACATGGGTGATCGGTGTTAGTGTTGGCGCTAAATGATCCTTCACCACACTATCTGGCAGCTGGGCAAAGTAAGTCTCCTCAGCACCAACTCCCGAGACAAAAGCATTGGGCTTGGGGAGTTTCAGAACCGGGCATTGCAACGTTGGATAAGCTATTTTGTCACAAATATAACAGTAATGCTGCACTGTGCAATCCTTTGTGGCATGCGTATCCACTGCACACTTCCAGCATCGAACCCCTTTCTTAGCCTTGTTCTTAGGCACTATAGGATTCACCTGCACATCAGACACGGGAACTCCCAGAGAAGGGACATTGACAGTAGTAGGCCCCTGTGGCAACTATGGCACATGAGTGTTCTGCTGCACAAATTGCTGATATTGCCCCTACTAATAAGACTGCACATATTGTTGTATAGATTGATGCGGTATATGTTGTTGAACCTGCATGTGATGAGCCATTGGTTGAGAAGCAAGTGGCAAAGCTCCCCTAGCAACCTGTAGTTGATGGGGCTTCTTCTTCTTCTTACGTTTTTGGACCGGTTGTGTCACAATCCCACCCGGATGGAACTGCGAAGGAACGGACATCCCAGCCGGTGAAGTGCCATACATAGAGCTTGGCACACCAGCGACAGCTGGACCGTATGGCGGGGCATAGTGCCCGGCCTGGCCATTGCTAGGGGGTTAGTTCCCACCGTAGTTGTAGACCGGTGCCGGTCCTCGCGGAATAAGAGGTGGATCAGAGTAGCCCGACGTCTGAGCCGGAGGGCGCGAGGGAGTGGAGGTCACCCCCACGACTGGAAGAGGATGAGCATTCTTCCCTCCCAAGACGGAGGCACCATGCACTGAAGGAGGCACACCCATCATCGGGCGCTGATGCGCTACGCGACTGATGCGTAGGAACGGGCAACCTCGGCACCGGGAGATTGTACTGGAGCCGTCTATGGCGTCGGCAAGGGGAGTGAGATCTTGGCGGCGACAATGGTAGCACGCGGGACAACAGACGAGGACGAGACGCTGCAGTCGAAGGCGTGCAGTTGATCGATCGCTGCTATGTACGGTTATTCCAGAGAGCCCACATACATCTTCGAAGAAAAGCCCAAGAAAACTCCAGGCCTGGATCCAACGTTGCATGCATGGGCCTGATCCCCAAGGATGCAAGTGGAGTTTGAATGTCCGTAGAGATCGCCCCTGACTGCCTCTCCGGCTCGGTTTCAGATCTCGACAATCCGGCCGACGCCGGCGAGTCCCTCCGCCCTGTCGAAGATGCATTCCATGTGGCTGAATCAAGGAACTGCCCCAGCAGAGGAGGAGGCGTCACTCTACATGGGGGCAGTGGACCTCGCCATGTCCCCATATGCGGCAAACGGGCCACCCACAGACCAGTAGGCGACGCGAATGGCTTCTGGCCGGGGCACTCAACGGGCATCGGTTCCGGCGGTGACATCGATCCAGCCCTCCCTTAACCCCCCCTTCAACGTCATTCCCGGCGGTGATGGTGATCTATTCTCCCAAAAACGCGACTCAGGCACTGGGAAGCCAGCGTCATTCCAGAATTCTTGAACGATCTCGGCCTCGGTCTTCTTCCTCCGGCGAGCCACTACTTTCCATTCCCCGGCCCCGCATCCCTCCCCCAGCACCTCAAGAGGTAACTGGACTCCAACCGCTGGCGCTTCCTCTTCGTCAGAGAACCCGACGTCCGATCCCAGGCAGGAATACCTGGATCCAGTGGAGCCCAATGCCGGCGAGGTCACCGCTCCGGTAGCGATAGGCCGGGGCGCCAGAGTAAGCTATCGGCCCCGCATAGCGCAATTAGATCGATGCACCTATGGGGGTGTCCTCTACCAAGGCGAAGTTCGGGTCGTTGGACCTCCACGCGACCTTGTACGCGCCACCTGCTCTTCCGAACGTGCCCTTGCCAAGAGCCGCCGCCACATGTGATGAGTACAGCCGCGTCGATTCCTCATAGGAGAGGCACCCAAATCGTGACCCTTGCAGTATCATTAGATAGATGGATGGGGCACTCGGCTAGGGAGTGGCTAGCGAGTGGCGATAGGGGAGGAAGGAGGGAGGGAGGGGCTGGGGTGTAGCGGCGGCTGTGGGTGGAGAAGGAGGGAGGAAGTACGTAGGTTTCAATGCTTGCTTTTTTTCTGCCCACCGGTTCGATCTATGGGGGATAAAAATCGTTGGGTAGGGGGATACTTAGGTGGTTAGGGGAGAAAAAATCAATCGAAGGAAGACCTGTCGATAGGTGGGGGGGAGGGGAGGGAAGGGGAGCGAACGAACGAACAACGTACGGACGTACCATCACAAGTTCACAACCACAAACTGCTTCTTTAGGAATAGAAGATACTTTCACAATAAGATTTGGTTGTCATGTTTTACTTGTGAATTCCCTTAAAATCCATTATTGGTTTCCTAATTTGTTTCCCCAAACAAATTGGATTAATGAGAGAGATCGATTGATTTTGATAAGTTAGGAAAGTTAGATCCGTGATCTTTTGTACATTAGGAAAGTGCTGATTTTTTGAAAGAAAGGAGTGGAGAGAAAAACCAATGGATTAGAAAACCAGTGGGAGGGGGTGCTGGGAGGTAGGACAGAGAAAAAGCGGATGAAAATAAACCGTACAAGACTACCAAGTGCTCCATTAGGAGTACAGATAATGGAGGAGATGATTGAGGTCGACGCACCTATGGGGGCATCCTCCACCGAGGCGAAGTTCGGGTCGTTGGACCTCCACGCGACCTTGTACGCACCACCTACTCTTCCAAATGTGCCCTTGCCAAGAGCCACTGCCACTTGTGATGAGTACAGCTGCATCGATTCCTCGTAGGAGAGGCACCCAAATCGCGGCCCTTACAATATCATTAGATAGATGGATGGGGCACTTGGCTAGGGAGTGGCTAGAGAGCGGCGATAGGGGAGCAAGGAGGGAGGAGGGGCTCGGGTGCGCTGGCGGCTGTGGGTGGAGAAGGAGGAAGGAAGTACGTAGGTTTCAATGCTTTTTTTTTACCACCGGTTCGATCTATGGGGGATAAAAATCGATGGGTAGGGGGATACTCACGTGGGTAGGGAGAAAAAATCAATTAAGGGAGACCTGTCGATATGTGGGAGAGGAGGGGAGCGAACGAACGAACGACGTACAGACGGGCCATCACAACCACAGACTGCTCCTTTAGGAATAGAGATACTTTCACAATAACATTTGTTTGTCATGTTTTACTAGTTAATTCCCTTAAAATCCATTATAGATGCCTAAAAATCTATCATTTTTTTCCCAAAACAAATTGCATTAATGAGAGAGATCAATTGATTTTGATAAGTTAGGAAAGTTAGATCTGTGATCTTTTGTATATTAGGAAAGTGCTAATTTTTTGAAAGAAAACAGTGGAGAGAAAAACCAATGGATTAGAAAACCAGTAGGAGGGGGTGGTGGGAGGGGGGGCGAAGAAAAACCGGACGAAAATAAACTATACCAGACTACCAAGTGCTCCATTAGGAGTAGAGATAACTACTCCACAATGCATTCCCTTAGGCCCAAAGATGGTGAAGTGCCATGTCAACCTTCACATTACACCACTAAAGGAATCACAACATACATATCATCCAAATATCAAACACATATCAACTTCACATGATTTCTCCTGTGACCTCAAGAACAAAAGTAACTACTCACAAATGATATTCATGCTCAAGATTAGAGGGGTATTAAATAGCATAATGAATCTGAACATATAATCTTCCACCAAATAAATCATATAGTAATCGACTACAAGATGTAATCAACACTACTAGTCACCCACAGGTACCAATCTGAGGTTCCGGTACAAAGATTGAACACAAAAGATAAACTAGGGTTTGAGAGGAGATGGTGCTGCTGAAGATGTTGATTAAGATTAGCCTCCCAAAGATGAGAAGGTTGTTGGTCATGACGATGGCTTCAATTTCCCCCTCCGGGAGGGTAGTTCCCCGGCGGAATCACTTCGCTGGAGGGCAAAAGTGCTCCTGACCAAGTTCTACCTCGAGATGGCGGCCCTCCATCCCGAAAGTCCTCTCCTTATTTTTTCTAGGTCAAAAGACCTTAAGTACCAGAAGATGGGCACCAGAGGTGGGCTGGACTGGCCGTAACCCACCAAGGCACGCCTGGCGCCCTGGTATCTTGTGGTCACCAGGTGGCCCCCCTTCGGTAGTTATTTGCTCTAGTATTTTTATATATTCCAAAATAATTCTCCATAAATTTTCAGCTCATTTGGAGATGTGCAAAATAGGTATCTCTGACAGACCTTTTTCACGTCCAGAATTCTAGCTGCCGACATTCTCCCTCTTTGTGTAAACCATGCATATTATGAAAGAAAAGACATTATAATTACTCCATAAAGCATTATTATGCATAAAAACCTTATAAGTATCAGTAGGAAAACATGATGCAAAATGGACGTATACCAAGGAGTATTATGAGAAATATTTATTGCCCTAGTTGTTCATCACAAAAACTATCATCAATAGGTAGTGGGTCATCAAGAATATTTTCTAACCTAGACAAGTTATCAGCTACGTGGTTCTCAGCTCCTTTCTTATCAGTGATATGTAAATCAAATTCGTGTAACAAGACAACCCACCTAATGGGTCTAGGTTTAGCATCTTTCTTTTCCATGAGATATTTTA